>NC_057732.1:33682583-33713625 GCF_004010195.1 Chiloscyllium plagiosum
GTTGATTTTAACCCTACTGTGAATCCTCTTGCAAGGATGCCTGCCTTGAAGAAGTTTTCCTCCTCTCTCTACAAGAATCTCAGGGAGTCCCCACCTTCATCTCCTCTCCCACTCACCTATTGTACTCTATGCTACTTTCTCCCCACCCCCACCCTCCTCTAGCTTATCTCTCCACGCTTCAGGCTCTCTGCCTTTATTCCTGATGAAGGGCTTTTGCCCGAAACGTCGATTTTGCTGCTCGTCGGATGCTGCCTGAATTGCTGTGCTCTTCCAGCATCACTGATCCAGCATCTGGTTTCCAGCATCTGCAGTCATTGTTTTTACCTCATAGTGTTAGGTGCATTAGTCAGAGGGAAATGGGTCTGGGTGGGTTACTCTACGGAGGGTCAGTGTGGACTGGTTGGGCCGATCTGGTTTCCAGCATCTGCAGTCATTGTTTTTACCTCATAGTGTTAGGTGCATTAGTCAGAGGGAAATGGGTCTGGGTGGGTTACTCTACGGAGGGTCAGTGTGGACTGGTTGGGCCGAAGGGCCTGTTTCCACACTGTAGGGAATCCAGTCAAACTAGAAAGGTGTTTCTAGTAATGAAGTTTAAATAGTTAAGACTTAAACTAAAAAGCAGAAACTTCAAAGTAATTGTCTCTGGATTACTACCTGAGCCAGAAGAATACTGATACAAGGTAAATTGTTGAGGACACTATTTTTCTTTCACTATTCTCATTTTTGGTTTGGAACAGTAACCTTTCTTTAAGAAAAAAAGAGAATGGAACGACAGACACAGGTCTGCAATTGGGAAATGGCCTAGGAAAGATGATGTAGGATAATTGCTGCTCTAAGAACAACATAAATGAATCAGACTGGTTTTAGATCTCTCAAGTTATTTTCCAGTTTTCAGTTTCTTGGAAGTTCTGAGAAAAGAATCCTAGTCAGTAAGAAATAAATAAGTCTCCAGAAGTCTATGGAAGCTGTTTGTTTTGACTGATGACTATGGAATTCAAGATATACAGTCTACAAAATTCATCATCCAAGAATTTCATGAAGGCCTGATATTCATTGTTGAAATAGTTCATCAAACTGGGCAAATTACAGTTCTTTTATTTTCTTTTAATTTATACTTAAACGGTTATCAGTATATAAGTAGGATTTTATGAAGAAAGAGGATTGGGCTCCGATCATACATATTAATTAGATCGCCTTCTAGTTTCTATATTCTACTAAAGTTTCATTCTTAACACTAAATTGTTAATTTTTGTTTAAGCTGTAAACTTGTTGTCCAAGATCTGTTATTTGTTAAATCTGGTTAGGAACAATTGAGTAATTTTGAGGGTCAATGTATATTTTAATTTCACAGTGTGAATCCTGGGTTGGTGAGGCTGCTTTGGCTAGCTATCCCTGTGTCATAATATAATAAAGTGAAGTTAAACGTATGGCTCAAAGATATAGTGTGGATGAGATTGGTTTCAGCTCATGGGTCCCTGAAGCCAATGCGGGGCAGGATAGGGGTAACTCCAGTGGAACAAGCTTCACTTAAAAACTGTGCTGGGATAAGTGTTCTGATGAACACAATTAGAGTTATAGAGAAGGCTTTAAATTAATTAATGAAATGGGTGCAGGTTTACAAGAGGGAAAAATATAGGCTTATGAAACAAAAGGAAATGGCAGTATTAGAGGGCAGCTATTTGATTTATGATCCTCAGAATGGGATGGGAAAGGACAGAAATACAGCAGCAAAATAATATTATAAGGGGAAAATGAAGAAAAGGCAAAATTAATGGTTCTTTACTTGAGTACACATAGTATTCAGAACAAAATAAATACAGCTTCAACGACAATCTTATAGTCACTACAGAGATATGATTAAAAGGCAACCAAAGCTTGGAAGTAAATATTCAAGGATATGTAAATTTTGAAAAAACAGGCAAGCAGGAAAAGATGGTGAGCAACTTTGTTAGTACAGGATAGAATAAGTATGATAGCACAAAATGATCTTGGATCCAAAGATGGAGGCAAGAAATAACAAGGTGAAGGAGATGCTGGTGACAGTAGTCCATAGGTTCCCTAACAGTAGCTATATTCTGGGACAAATAATAATCAGAAGATAACAATAGCATGTTACAGAAAAGGGCAGTACTTTAATCATAGAATCCCTACAGTGTGGATGCAGGCCATTCAGACCATCGAGTCCACACCAACCCTCTGAAGAGCATCCTACGCAGCCCCAACCCCCTGTCCTATTCCCATAACCGCTGATTTCCCATGGTTAACCCACCTAACCGACACATTGTTAGACACTATGAGCAATTTAGCATGGCAATCCACCTAACCTGTACATCTTTGACTATGGGAGGAAATCCAAGCAGACATGTGCAAATGTGCAAACTCAGTTACCTAATGCTCGAATTAAACCAGGGTCCCAGGTGCTGAGAGACAGTAGTACTAACCTCTGAGCCACCATGTGGTGACTTTCATCTTCATGTAGGAAAAGCAAATTGACATAAGTAGCAATGAGAAAGAATTCATATGGTGTATTTAGGGCATTTTTCTAAAACAATATGTCGTGGATCCATCAGGGATTGGTCTTTTTTGGATCTGGCAATGTGTAATGAAGCAGTTTAATAAATGATCATTACATAACAGATCCCCAAAACAGTGACAATAAACTGAATGCTAAATTCTACTTTGCTAATGGTGAGAAATCTGGGTCAGAAACAAATATGCTAAACTTAAGGAAGTGTAATTACAAGGGATTGAAGGCAGAGTTAACTGGCATGGATTGGAAAAGGTGTTTAGCAGCAAAAACAGTTGAGGAACAATGACATATAAAAACAGAAAATGCTGGAGAAACTCAACAGATCTGGTAGCACCTGCATGGATAATCAGAGTCAGATAGGACTGTTCTTCAGAAAACAAGACTTTGCTTTTATTCAAGGAATAATGCAAATGATTAAGAAAATAGTTCATGACTCACTAGAAAGATATATTCCAGAGAGGAAAGATGAGTCTAAGAAGGGGATAAACTAACCTTGGGAAGTTTAACAATTGTATTAAATTGAAATAAAACACAATGTGACAAAGATTAATCGAAAGCCAGATTGAGAAAATGTTTATAAACAAATGATCAGAAAAAAAAGAAAATATACTTTGAAATAAACTTGCAAGAAATATCAAGACAGACAGCAATAGTTGTTAAATATACACAAAGGAAGAGAGAGGCCAAAAGTAAACATAGGTCCCTTAGATAAGAGACTAGTTCATAGATAGAACTAGGGAAATGATAATGGGGAATCAGGAAGAGGCAATGGAGTTGAATAAATACTAATAGCATTCCAAAAATACAAAATAATCAAGCGTTTAAAACAGGAAGAGGAAATAAATGCAATAATTAATCACAAGACACAAGGTATTAAAGTAAGTTATGGGTCTAAAAGCTGGTAAGTCTCCTAGACCTGATAGGATACATCCTAGAATATCAAGGGAAGTCACTACCAAGATAGTGGATATACTGGTAGCCATCTTCCAGGAATCATCAGATTCTGGAAAAATACTGGAAAATTGGAAAACTGCCACTTTTCTTATTCAAAAAGGGGAGGAGATAAAAAAAGTAACCGTAAACCAGTTAGCTCAACATTAGTCTTGGGGAAATACTAAACGATGTTATAGCAGAGTATTTAGAAATTCGAAAAAAAAAATCAAGCTTTCAGCATGGCTTCCTGAAGGGAAAATCATGCTTGCCAAATTTACAAGAATTCTTTGAAGACTGAACTAGCAGCATAGATAAAAGGAAGTTAGTAGATGCATTATATCTGGATTTTCGAAAGGTCTTTGATAATATGTCACAGGTTCAGCCACTCAATAAAATGACAGCCCAAGGTTTTGGCGGGAGTATGTCAGCATGGCTGGAAGACTGGCTAACCAACAGAAGACAGAGGGTTGGGATAATGTGTCATTTTTCAGGATGGCAATCTGTGACCAATGGAGTACCACAAGAATTACTGCTAGGGCCACAATTATTTACAATAGATGCTAATGATTTAGATTAGCAAAGTGAATGTACTGCTGTCAAGTTTGTGGATGACAGAAAAATAGGTGAAGAAAGGCAAGTGGTAAGGGTGATACAAAGAGTCTGCCCAGGGATATAGACAGTTCAAGTGAGTAAGCAAGAACTTATCAGGTGAAATATAATGTGGGAAAATTTAAGGTTATGCACTTTGGCTGGAAGAATGGAGGGCAGAATATTATTTAATTGGACAAAGAATACAGAAAGCCACAGCACAAAGAGATTCCTCGTGCATAAGTCATAATAAAGTTAGAATACAAGTTCAGCAAGTAATAGCCAATTTTTCAAAAGGCGTGGAGTATAAAAATAGGGAGGTCTTGCTAAAAATAAGTAAGGCTCTACTTAGACCACAGCTAGAATACCGTGAACAGCTTTGGTATACTTATCTGAGAAGATATACTGGCACTGGAGGTAATCCAAAGAAAGCTCACCAGGTCATGAGGTGATATTGAGAAGGTTGGGCCTGTACTCACTGGAATTTACAGGAATGAGAGGAGACTTTATTGCGACATATAAAATTCTTAGCGGAGCTGACAGGTTAAATGCAGAGAAATTGTTTTCCCTTGTGGGAGAATCTAGGACCAGAGGGCATAATCTCAGAATAAAGGGTCTCCCAGACAGGAGTTGCAATTTCTTCTCTCAGAGAGAAGTAAATCTGTGAGATTATTTTTATTTTAGAGCAGAAGGCTGTTGAGTCTGGGTCATTAAGTATTTTCAAGGCTGAGAAAGACAGATGTTTGATCAGTAAGGGCATCAAGGGTAATGGGGAAGGCAGGAATGTACAGTTGAGGATTACCATATCAGCCATGATTTTACTAGACAAGCCAAATCACTTATTTCTGCTTCCATGTGCTATGCATGACTCTAAACAGTGGAGAGCTTTCCCCAAATTCCTTCGACTCCAGTTTTGTGAATGCTCCTTGATGCTATAGGCAGTCAAAAGCTGCTTTGATTTAAAGGGCAATAATTAACATCACATCTGAAGGTCAGTATTTATGTCCAAGGCTGTAGTGGGGTCAGAAGCCAAGTGGTCCTGGCGGAATGCAATCTCAGCATCAGTCAGTATTGCTGAATAAGTGATACTTGACAGGCTGTCAATGACACCTTCCATTACTTTCTCATTAAAAATACAAAGCAGCTTCATAAAGTCTTACCTTATGAATTTCTCCTTTTATGTTGCCTAAAAAGCCAATTGTATAGTCATTCTCCACGGTCACAGCTATTGCTGATAAATTCGTATCATAATGTTTCAGAGGTGTTGCAGTAATACCTTCTCTACTTGCAATGGGATATGGAAGGTGCTCACTACTGCAAGGATATACTTTTGCTTGTCCCTGGGATAGCAGAAAATCAAATTTTCATAAATCAATATATTAATAAAAATTTCAGTCAGTGCCAACAATTATGAACAAAGCTTTTGTAAAAATAGTACTTTAAGATCTGAATTAAAGCAGTCGAAAGGAAATCTAAAGAACGGTTAGGAAGAAAAAAGGCTGCAAACAAACAATACTAGCTCTCCTCGCCATTTCACCATGATAGTTCTTCCAGCATTGGACCCACCTTGTAATAAAAGATGTAAGTAACATTTTCAAGAAATACAAGCAAAAAAAAAAGGTTACAGGAGGTCAAAATGTACATAACCCACCAAACTGTTGCTCTCATGCATTCACTGAAATTGGAAATTTCCCTGTATCTCTCTTAAATTGACATGTCTCAGACACCAAAGTGATAAGCGAGAGTAGGGATTGTTGTAAAATAACAACAAGATGCACCTTAGATTTCCAGAATATTTGAAGCAATACTCATCTGCAGTGAAAATTAATGCTATTAGAACTTCTTCGCTCCTCATCAGCATCACTGATTTTCAATTTAGTAACTTCCCAACCTGTTCCCACCGGTTGTCAGAGCTCAGACTATCACTGGACTGAAAGGTGAACTTGTACCATCTTCTAAGAAACTGAAGATTCACACTTACATGGCAATTTTCACAACCTCCAGAACAGCTCAAAGTGATATGTAGTCAATTAAGGACTTTAGAAGTATTGTCTTGCCTTGGAGTGGGATTTAAACTCCGATCTAATGACTCAGGGGCAAGCTGTTAGAACTTGAATCTCAGGTGGTACTCATCATGAATGGGATGTTATGTTGGATGTATTATTTCTGCACTACCCCATTATCTGCAGCTGGACTGTTGGAAATCATACCTCTCGGTTGTTCTTTTTCCCCTAAGCCAAAAAATGTTTGAAATGTGAGAGTTGATCAATGGATGTTGAACAAGCCTGGGCAATCTAGTGGAGCATATCCCAATACACCTGTGCCATGGTCTAGCCAGAATACTTCTAGGACCAAGTGTCTAAATTTGGTCAAGCAAGTCAGTCAAGCTCTAAGGTGTAGCAAAAAGTCAAAATGCTAATGGACACAGAACAAGATGTTGTGTACTAGACTCTACAGGCTTGTATATTATTTTGTGAATCTTCAGTCATTCATCATTTCAAACCCCACTTCATCAGAACTTTTAACTTCATTCGCCCAAATAATCAGCTAGCTACTTTATAAACACATCAATCAATTCTACCACAATAGCTTTCATAAATGCCTCATTTAAGAATTTAAAGACCCATTTTATTATGACATTTCATCTAGATTTGTATTCAGAATTGTTGGAGTGGGAGGAGTAAGTGAGGAGATAAATGTCGGAAGACAGTATGATTTTTCACAACTTTTGAGAATTCTAACCATTTCAATACAGAAATGAAAATCATTGTTCCATGCAGAGAATAAATTCTAGCCTTGGATGACTGTCTGTGTGGAGTTTGCACATTCACCCAGTGTCTGCGTGGGTTTCCCCCGGGTGCTGCAGGAAGTCAATTAATTTGTGAAAGATCTCTCTCTCATCAATTTGCATTGGATGACACGGTCTCCATAGGGCAATGACCTTCTTAGAAGGTGCAGTTCCCAGAAATTAGGACAAAGAAACAAGTGGGGCCAAGAAAAATATTCTCCAACACCAGAGGCATAATAAATCTTGAATTTTTTTCCCTCCAAATTACATTCCCTTGTTTTGAGATTTCTGCACTAACAGGAACAATAAGAACTTTTCATTTCCAATGCCCATCATTCTTAGAATCATCTCAGTGAGAATATCCCTTAACTACATCAACTTCAGATGATATGAACTGTTTTACCAATAACTCCTAATAGGCCAAAGTCTTCCTATCATCAAGTTGAATTATTGTTGGACTTTCTACAAGGTCAGTGTATGTACCCATATTAAATCCGGAATCTGCTTGTGCTCCCACTGTATTTTGATGATGGGCAAACACATTACAATGGGTTCTGAAGCCAAGTATTAGATTGGATTCCCCACAGTATGGAAACCGGCCCTTCAGCCAACAAGTCCACACCAACCCTCTGAAGAGTAACCCACCCAGACCCATTTCCCTACTCTATATTTAGAGTATACAGTAATGCACTGACTAATGCACCTAACACTTTGGGCAATTTAGCATGGCCAATTCACCTAACCTGCACATCTTTAGATTGTGGGAAGAAACCGGAGCACTGGGAGGAAACCCACACAGACAGTCACCCAAGGCTAGAATCGAACTCAGGCCCCTGGTGCTGTGAGGCAACAGTGCTAACCACTGAGCCACTGTGCCACCCAAATATAACTGAGTTGTGTCAAATTATTTATATTATTGTTTAAATGCATAATATTACTGATATCATGTACTAATAGTTTGTACTGCCTCACATGATCTTCAATTTTTTGAAGAGGTAACAAGTAGGTTAGACCAGGGAAACCCAACGGATGTTACCTATCTAGACTTCCAAAAGGCCTTTGATAAGGTGCCTCATGGGAGGCTGCTGAGTAGGCTGAGGGCCCATGGTGTTGGAAGTGAATTACTGGCACGGATTGGGGATTGGCTGTCTGACAGTTGGGATAAAAAGCTCTTTTTTGAAATGGCAGCTGGTGACAAGTGGTGTCCTGCAGGGTTCAGTGTTGGGGCTGCAGCTGTTCACATTATATATTAATTATCTGGATGAGGGGACTGGGGACATTCTGGCGAAGTTCACCGATGATACGAAGTTAGGCGGATAGGCAGGTAGTTCTGAGGAGGTGGGGAGGCTGCACAATATTTTAGACAGTTTAGGAGAGTGGTCCAGGAAATGGCTGATGAAATTCAAGGTGAGCAATTGCAAGGTCTTGCACTTTGTAAAAAAGAATACAGGCATGGACTATTTTTTAAATGATGAGAAAATTCATAAAGCCAAAGTATAAAGGGATCTGGGAGTGCTGATCCAAGGTTCTCTAAAGGTTGATTTGCAGGTTGAGTCCGTGATTAAGAAAGCAAATGTAATGTTGTCATTTATCTCAAGAGAGTTGGAATATAAAAACAGCGATGTGTTTCTGAGACTTTATAAAGCTCTAGTTAGCCCCCATTTAGAATACTGTGTCCAATTTTGGGCCAAAGTGAGGACTGCAGATGCTGGAGATCAGAACTGAAAATGTGTTGCTGGAAAAGCACAGCAGGTCAGGCAGCATCCAAGGAACAGGAGAGGGCTTATGCCCGAAACGTCGATTCTCCTGTTCCTTGGATGCTGCTTGACCTGCTGTGCTTTTCCAGCAACACATTTTCAGTTCCAATTTTGGGCCCCACACCTGAGGAAGGACATACTGGCACTGGAGCTTGTTCAGTGGAGATTCACACGAGTGACCCCTGGAATGGTAGGCCTAACATATGATGATCGGCTGAGGATCTTGGGATTGTATTCACTGGAGTTTAGAAGGTTGAGGGGAAATCTAATAGAAACTTACAAGATAATGCATGGCTTAGAAAGGGTGGACACTGGGAAGTTGTTTCCATTAGGCGGGGAGACTAGGACCAGTGGGCACAGCCTTAAAATTAGAGGGGGTCAGTTTAGAACAGAAAAGAGGAGACATTTCTTCAGCCAGAGTGGTAAGCCTGTGGAATTCATTGCCATGGAGCGCAGTGGAGGCCGGGACGTTGGGTGTCTTCGAGGCTGAGATTGATAAATTCTTGATCTCGCAATTAAGGTCTACGGGGAGAGGGAGGTTAACTGGAATTAAAACGTCCATCAGCCATGATTAAATTGCGGAGTGGACTCAATGGGCCGAATGGCTTTGCTTTCATTCCTATGTCTTAAGATGCTAAACTACTGGAGCACACAAAAGAGCACCTATTAGATACGAATCAGGTTTTAAACAGCCAGTTGGTTTTTAAATATTCAGTGGGTTATCCATATCACTGTTTCTATTCCACTAGAGCCGCACTCATTGTAATTCTTACACCCAAGGTATACTGCCTTGTAGTATGCTTACTCAACTTATCTGCTTCTTTTTTCTTGTGACCTACAGCTATTTGTTTCTCTGTTGTGGACATTTCTCGGAAACCTCAAAGTCAGAATACTGTTCAGTGAAGTCATGGGAAAAAAATTAAACATTTCATGTTGTAAAAGGAAGTGAGTAACAGGGATCTATAACAAGCCAATCAAATTAAATTAACAGGTCAAATGCTCACAGTCTTTGAGTCAAAAACATGGACGAGATACCAGGGATTTCTCATATAAAATGTGTGAAATGAACTTCTTAGTAGCAATGTGAAGGAAATCTCTGGAATAATTTCAGAAACTGGACTAGATGCTCCAGTTGGCTCACAGGATGCAGCTATCAATTTGTTCGGAATAAGTGGATAAAATAGCCTGAATGGACTTTCTCCCTTACACTGTCAACTTCATTTATAGCACTGGCAAAGTAGCCTCCTTCTATCAAATTTATGCTGTTCCTCTTTGGAGCAATCCAGTTAGTTCCTTTTTACTTGTCTGACCCCTGTAGCCCTTTGCTTCCTTTAAATGCCCATCCTTTTTTGAAAAATAACGGATTGTTTCTGCTTCTCTCTCCTGTCCTAGCAGGGTGTTTTTGGTCATTATTGTTCACAATGCATCACATCCCCCCACTGCATCTTGCATTCAAAACATTAGTCTAAGTATGAGGTGATACAGATCTTATCAGAGTCTAGATTAGAGTGGTGCTGGGAAAGCACAGCAGGTCAGGCAGCATCCGAGCAGCAGGAAAATCAACATTTCAGGCAAAAGCCCTTCATCAGGAATGAAGGCAGCGAGCTTTCAGGGTGGGAGATAAATGGGAGGAGGGTGGGGCTGGGGAGAAGGTAGCTAAGAGTACAATAGGTGGATGGAGGTGGGATGAAGGTGATAGGTCAGAGAGTAGGGTGGAGCAGATAGGTGGGCAGGGAGATTGGCAGGTAGGACCGGTCATGAGGATGGTGCTGAGCTGGAAGATTGGAACTGGAGTAAGGTGGGGGGAAGGGAAATAAGAAAACATTGATGCCCTGGGGTGGAAGTGTTCCAAGGTGGAAGATGAGGCGTTCTTCTTCCAGGCGTCGGGTGGTGAAGGAGTGGCGGTGGAGGAGGCCCAGGACCTGCATGTACTTGGCAGAGTGGGAGGGGGACTTGAAATGTTGGGCCACAGGGCGGTGTGGTTGATTGGTGCGGGTGTCCCGGAGATGTTCCCTAAAGCGCTCTGCGAGGAGGCGTCCAGTCTCCCCAATGTAGAGGAGACCGCATCGGGAGCAACGGATGCAATAAATGACATTGGTGGACGTGCAGGCAAAACTTTGATGGATGTGGAAGACTCCTTTGGGGCCTTGGATGGAGGTGAGTGGGGAGGTGTGGGCGCAAGTTTTGCAATTCCTGCAGTGGCAGGGGGAGGTGCCAGGATGGGAGAGTGGGTTGTTGGGGGGTGTGGACCTAACCAGGTAGTCACCGAGGGAACGATCTTTGCGGAAAGTGGAAAGGGGTGGGAAGGGAAATATATCCCTGGTGGTGGGGTCCGTTTGGAGGTGACAGAAACGTCGGCGGATGATGTGGTTATGCGGAGGTTGGTAGGGTGGAAGGTGAGGACCAGGGAGTGCTGTCCTTGTTACGGTTGGAGGGGTGGGGTTTGAGGGCAGAGGTGCGGGACGTGGATGAGATGCACTGGAGGGCATCTTCAACCACGTGGGAAGGGAAATTGCAGTCTTTAAAGAAAGAGGCCATCTGGTGTGATCTATGGTGGAGAAGATATGGGCGGCATGGTGGCACAGTGGTTAGCACTGCTGCCTCACAGCGCCTGGAGACCAGGGTTCAATTCCCGCCTCAGGCGACTGACTGTGTGGAGTTTGCACGTTCTCCCCGTGTCTGCGTGGGTTTCCTCTGGGTGCTCCGGTTTCCTCCCACAGTCCAAAGATGTGCAGGTCAGGTGAATTGGCCATGCTAAACTGCCTGTAGTGTTAGGTAAGGGGTAAATGTAGGGGTATGGGTGGGTTGCGCTTCGGCGGGTCGGTATGGACTTGTTGGGCCGAAGGGCCTGTTTCCACACTGTAATGTAATCTAATCTAATAAGGATCTCCTGGGAGCAGATACAGCGGAGGTGGAGGAATTGGGAATACGGAATGGCATTTTTGCAGGAGGTAGGGTGGGAAGGGGTGTAATCCAGGTAGCTGTGGGAGTCGGATCTATCAACCAACTGAAACAGTTTTAATTTGTCTTCCTAACATATCATAGTCTTGATTTATTTTATATGACCTCACAACCCCATATCATCCGAGAAGAACAAATATATTAGCATTCTCAGAAAGCTCAACTCTGATCTGTAATCTCATTCAGCATAATAAGATAGATACACTAGAAAAAAAAGTTTTTTCTGCAAGCAAGTAATAATTACCTCATGTGGTGTACAATACCACCTAAACTGCAGGTTTGAACATAAAATCTTTTTTCCTACGTTTCTAAAGTAATGCAGAAAATTAATTCTCATAACCCAATCAGCAGCACGGATAAATAGTCTTCTGGGTATGATTCAGACATTATTCCACAGCAAACACACTAACATATTGTGAACACTGTCTTCCTCAAATGTATTTTGCTTAGTTGCAATACACAACACAATCATAGTAGTGATGCATGGTTAAGACAGAGAGGAGAGAGAAAGGACAATAGAACATCAGTACTGAATAACCCAACACAACACTTTCGTTTATAAATAAACCAAAATAAACGCTATGAAGACAAATAAGCTGGTTCCTTTTTCAAATAAAGCACATTTTCTTCAAAGTAATTCAAAACACTTTCTACATAATTATCTTTTATCCCATTTCTAATTTCTAGTTCCAATTCATAAACCACCGCATAGATTTTTACATTCTGTATGAAAAATATTTCAGTTCACTCTTCCTACTTAGCTTTATTCTTTCAGAAAGAATGTCTTTACCACCGTGCATCCTTATCACCATGAATGTCCTACCTTCCTGACCTTGCCCCTTACCTGTGGAGTAGTGACCCTCAGGTTAAATCACCACTAACCATCTCTCTCTCTCTCTCTCTCTCTCTCTCCATTTAGAGCGTAGCCCTTGGTCCTCAGGAACGACTGGACTTGGATTTTATCTTTATATTTTGCACATGCTAAAAGGATGGGAGGGAAGGCAAGTGGTATTATTGCTGGATTACTATTCTAAAGACCCAAGTAATGTTCTGGGGACCTGGGTTAGAATCCTGCCATGGCAGATAGCAGAATTTCAATCCAATAAAAATCTGGAATTATTCGTCCAATGTTGGCCATGAATCTACTGTCAATTGATGAAAAAATCCATCTGGTTCACTAATGTCCTTTAGGGAAAGAAATTGCCATCCTTATCTGGTTTGGCCTACATGTGACTCCAGATCCAAAGCAATGTGGTTGACTCTCAACTGCTCATTGGGCAATTAAGGATGGGCAATGAATGCTGGCTTAGCCAGCAATGTCCTTATCCATGAATGAATTAAAAACACAGCAGACTTATATTAAAGGATGTGATTCTTCAGAATGGAGGCAAAATGGCAAAATCAAACAAGAATATATATACAGTAGAAAACCTATCACTGCAACAGGGTCAAATGGCATCTTTCCGGAGAAAATCAATTAGTATAATATGCTAAGATATGAAGTTAATGCTTCAAAAGAACACTTTCTAGTTTCCTATTCAGTTCTATTACTTGTTCTTCATTACAGCCAAATATAGTGGAACATCGATTATCCAGCATTTGATTAACCGCATTTTGGATTATCCGAACAAGATCGCAAGGTCCCCATGCTTGTCTAACTATGTTAGTCAGTATTTGATTAAGGAACAAAATACTTCCCGCATGTGTCCTTCAGATAATTGAGCACACTGGCAAAAAGTGGACTCTGCTATAGTGTGCACCCCATGAATTCCACCATTGACAATCTGGCTTCAGGTAGAATAGCTGATCCCTGAAGTATTCTGCATATGGAGCCTAACACTGAATGTTCATCACTAGAATGACTTTTTTTTTAAAAAAAAAAGCCTCGTGGAAGTGTAAACATATGGTCAAAGAAGTCCCAAAGTATCTTCACATTAGGTTCAAATGTTAAGTGCTCCTATTCCAAGTTGAGACACTTGAGAAAGTCCCAAATGCTTGAAGACTGCTAATTCAATTTCATCACACAGTATATGAAATCTTACTTAAAAACATACAAATAATACCTTTAGGACAGTAAACATATCTACCTTGCCCAACCCAGGACAATTGTGCGAACCATCAGATTTGTACGGATTATAAATGATTTCCTCATTATCTTTTTTCCCGTTGTTACTATAGCAGATTTCTCTATATTCTTCAATCTTTTCATTTATCTGCTTCAAGGAGAACATGCAGAAAGCAGACTTATCAGATGAGGTTGTTTTTAGGTTACCTCTGTTAAACACAGCAAAGAGTATTTTATCCCGTGGAGTTACAGTCCCATATAAACCTGATCTGTTCATATGCTGAGCAAGTTTTTCTCCAGGATGATTAATGTAAGCAGCCTGCACAAGATTACAATCATCACATTCCAAGACCATTTCAATGTAAGAATAATAAGAAGCATCAGAAATGCAAAGCCGTGATATGTAAGTTGTAGGTTCTTGTTGCGATCCATCCGTTCGAGAGAAAAGGAAATAAACAAACCCCCCATCTTCAAAAGAAAATTTAAAATCATGTCGATATTGTAGATGAGAAACTGGTTTCAAAGCTGAAGAATCTTGAACAAGCTCAAAAAGGTGGCCCTTTTCAGAGAGTGTTCTGGTGCTTACTATTGCATTTGCAAATGTTTCAAAGTGTTTCCCAACAAACATTACTGGCTTGAGTTCATTTCTTGTGTCATTCATGAGAGTTATAAGGCCCACAGTTGATTGATTACTTGCAACAAAAGTGGCTTCTCCACCATTCACATTTTCATATTTGATTACACTGATGTCATTCAGCTGCCTTATTGAGCATATTCCTTTAAATATATTTCCACATATTACAAGTCTTTCTCTATCTTTGTCTATTAAAAGGAGTTTATTGTAATTTTGAGTTAGTACTGTGTTTGAGCAAGTTGAAGGCTTTATTGGTGGCACACACTTTGGATTATCTTGTTTTGGACCAGTGTTTGCTTTCTTTTCCTCTTGGAGGTCTGATGTTAGTTGATAGAGGTAATTCACTGCCCCAACATACACTTGCTCAGTGGTATCATCAATGGCCAAATGCAGTAGGTTTGTGGTGCTGGTAAATTCATTATATCCATCAACTCCAGGTTTAAAGCTCACATAAAAGGCTGTGAGTGCACAGAACATCCAAGTCCAAGGTGACATTTCCAAAACCAAACTGCAAAAACACAAAAGATTTATTATAAATGAATTGTTGAGTGCATCTAATAAAACAAAACTTAACACAGTGATCATGGCCTTATTTTGAAGCGCTACATAAAAATAAACATAACCATCAATTATCTCAGCTCCTGAAGCCCACTCATTCCCAAACATTATCATCCTGAGCTATTTACATTAAATACTTCTTGCCCCAAATGATTACATGTAAAACAGCAAAGTACTTCGTATAAAGACAATTTCAACATTCTGACTTACATCTACACTGGTTCTTAACACAATCTTCCAAATGCAATCACAAACAGTCTACACAAGGTAAATGTAAATTACTTCAATTTATAACCTAATGACTTTGCAGTTTACTTTCTCTAACCTCTTTCCAATGATTTTAGCAATGTTTTAAAATCATTTGTTAACCTCTCATTTGCTTTGCTTTTTCCTTATTTATTAGTGTTTTGATGCTCTTTTGATGAATTCTGTAATCCTCCCAATCCTCAGGTTTACTACTCTTTTTGGCAATTTTAATAAATCTCATTCTCAGCTGTAATGTAATCTTAACCTCCTATCTATTCACAATTTCACCTTTTTTGCGAGTTTTTGCTCCTCAAATGAATGTACAATAATGTTGCATATTATGTGTTAATTTTGTGTTAAGTATGTTAATAAACCCTTTTTCATTTCTTCATACTAGATTGAGATTATCCTGATCTCTATTTGGTTCTTCAAAATACTGAGATAGAAAATTAAAAGAAGACAAAGAACTGTGGATGCTGGAGATATGAAACAAAGACAGAAATTGCAGGAGAAACTCATCAGTCTATCTCTATTTGCAGAGAGAAAATAGAACCTGTTCAGTTCTCAAGAGTCGTCACTGGACTCAAAACGTAAACCAGATGTTGCCAGACCTGTTAAATTTTCCCAGCAATTTTTGATTTGTTTGTTTTAGAAAGCCACACTGTCGACGTAGATGAAGCTACTTTCAATACTTCTTGAAAATTGCCGCTCAGTCCATGTAAAAATTAATGTCCTTAATGATTATTAAATTAACCTTGTTATGTGCTTCTCTATTTTTTTGATTTGTATACTTAGTCATATGCTAATACTTGTAGTAGACCTTTAAACAAGGCTTTTTGCAACTTTTTTTTTAAAAAGTTTAACTTAAATTAATTTCACTTCTCGATTTTGAGATATATTTTTTCTCATTAATGTCTTTTACCTATCTTTTATCAGATTACCCCAACAATTACCACTACTAACACCACCTCCCTGTTCCCATTTTATCTTTTTCTTCTAAGTTTTACATATTCTGGAATCATTAGGTCCATTTGCAAACATGTTTCTGTAATGGCTATTAGATTAAATTTATTAAGTTCAATCTGTAATGCTACAAGCCAAATTCATTATAATCATTAAGAAAGGTATCTAAGTAAGTTGGTTCTCAGTTTTCCTGTTCTCATTGGAATGTCCAAGATACTGGCAGGATAAATCAGGATCAATGCAGAAAACTCTCAATTGGCTAACTAAAGTTCTACTGCTTTTTTAACAAAATACTGAGCCAACCGCTTTGGAGGAAGCAGTTGTTGGTGCATCATTTGCTATGTGAACAACGCCATATGGAAAAGGACAAGCTTTTCTGTGAAGAGCGTTCATTCTTCCTAAATTAGCTAATTTCATGCAATTCCAGGTCCATCACAAAAATTATTTTTCTTCTTTTAGTCAATTATACATAATTTGAAAGCAGCCCAGACTTGATACGGTATATAAAGGATAGCAAGAGGAAATTCAATAATTATTCAACTAATTGATACCTAAAATTCAACTTGCTTTTTTTAAACTAAGTAACTCATAGTTCTGAAGCCAGAGCTCAAACGTTTGCAGCCGGTGACATCTCTGACACATGGCCACATCTGGGTCATGAGAAGCATCCACAACATGCCACAGGACTGCATTCCGCTTGGCTGAGATATTCTACTATGCCTTAACATTAAATGCATACATTAAAACTTTCAAATCACTGCATTTTAACCTTAATCTGGCAATTATCTATGAATTGTAAATCAGCAGATCGGTTAGAAAATGCGAGGGATGCTTAGTCAGTAATATTTTGTCTGATTAGAGTCAGAAAGAGAGGTTCAATTGCTGAACATGTCATTTGGGCCATCGTCTCTAGTTTCCCTCATTCAAGATGTTAAGCAGAGTTGCCTGTGGCTGCTGTGTTCATATCTTCCCCTTTTATGAATTTCTTACTTTGTTTGCCATTCTCAAAATTATTCACTCTGTAAAAGATCTTATTGCTAGCTGGTAAACACTTCCTTTCTGGAATGATTATACAATTTCAATATTTTCCTCAATGAAACATGGCAATCAATAAACAGCTGAATTATATTTTTTCGGCCAGTTTGAGCTGACTGTTTGGTCAAACATAGGACAATCCAAAAGCAGGCACCATTATGACACAATATAACAAAAAGAGTGCACAAGGAGTAGCCTACAATTACTGACTTTATCCTACTTACACTTTTCAGTAAAGTGAAACCCTATTTATTATAATGTACACAATAGAAGTATAATGGAATATTCAAATTACAAATTTAAACTGATTGGGTTAAAATTGTCAGGTTGAAATTTATTTAATGCAGAAAATGCCCCAAAGTAATGGGATACTTTGCTGTTGCCAGTGCAATGATCATGCTGCAGCTGAAGGAGAAAAACTGTGAGAAAAGCACACATGTGCTTAAATTCCAAACCAAAATACGTAAACCACTGACTAAACTTGGATTAAAATGAACTTAATTTCCCTTCTCCTCCCCTCACTACCGATGAATTGCAGCCACTCAAAAGCACTGATTACATTTAGATGCATCATAACTGTCAGGCTAATTTTTCAACTGTTACTCTGGGAAACCTGTCTTTATTTATTCTGGAGTTGGGAGGTGTACAACAGAGGCACTAGACATATGCAACTGGGAAGAAACAGAGGAAAATGAATGCAGAAAAAGCAGTGGGAAGCAACAGGCAGCACTAGAATCACAGAATCCCTACAGTACAGATAAAGGCCATCTAGCCCATCAAATCTGCACTGTCCCTATGAACTGCATCCCACCCAGACCCACCACACCCTATCCCTGAAATCCCACATGGGGCTTTACCCTCATAGCTAATCACCTAGCCTGCACATCCCTCGACACCATGGGCTATTTAGCGTGGATCTCCACTTAAACTGCACATTTTTGGACTGTGGGAGGAAACCCGATCATCTAGAGGAAACCCACGCAGCCATTGGGAGAACGTACAAATCCACACAGTCACTTAAGGTTGGAATTGAATCATAGCCCCTGGCACTGTGAGGGAGCAGTGCTAACCACTGAGCCACAATGCTGACCCAGTAGTGGAGGAAGCAGGGATGACAGAGGGCAACCTCAAGAATGCAAAACTCCTGTGTACCTTTCAGATACAGTAAAATCTTACATCACTATTCAGGTATTCTGCCTGCAGATCCTATTCTGAAACTTGAAGATAATTTATTAATTGATCTGCAAAATGAAAGAAACACACATCCATTGTCAGTGAATGGGAAAGAGTAAGATCAACGTCACAATAAAACAAATTTGCCAAAAGCCATCTTCTGCGAACAATTTGAAAGCTTCGTTCTGAATCGTAAGATTAACCAAACTTTTAATTTAAAATAGAACTTGTCACTCGAGGTTTTTTCATTTTCTTTTGCATTCATTCAAATTTGACAGTGATGTCACATACATGCAGAATCATTCTTCAAAAAAAATTGGTCGCTCTCTTATTTACAATCATTCAAATTGAGATACTTTCCTGACACTTTAGATTGATTTATTTTAAAAAAAACAGATTTATTGCCTCATCTTAGCTCCAAGTCTGATGGTGTTGTCAGTTATTGGATAGAATGAACAATGCTAGTGTGGAGTCCTAAGCCTTACGTCATCATAGAATCATGGAATCTCGGCAGCGTGGGAGCAGGCCGTTCGACCCATCGAGTCCACACCAACCTTTTGAAGAACACCACCACCCCCTCGCCATTCCTTGTAACCCTGCATTTTCCATGGCAAACCCAGCTTGCCTGTGACTATGGGCAATTTAGCATGGCTAATTCACCAAACTTGTATGTCTTTGGTAGGAAACCTGACAACCCCGAGGAAGCCTACACAAACACGGGGAGAATGTGCAACCTCCACACCGACAGTCACCCGAGGCTGGAATCAAACCTGGGTCCCTGGCGCTTTGAGGCAGCAGTGTTAACCACAGAGCCATTGTGCCAAGTCTATCTCTGGCATGACCAGAAACAGACTAAATTGGTCACTTTTGAGTTTTCTAAAAGACAGTTTTACATCAATTATTTGAACATTTTTACTACCAACTTAGCCTTAATTGCAGATGATGCAAAAGTTTGCAAAATAGAAAATAACGATGATGATGGTTATAGGCTTCAGGATTGTGATATGGGTAGAAGCATGGCAGATGGCCCTCAAGACAGGAAAGTGTGAAGCTGTGCAGTCTGGAATATTGAAGAATGTGACGCATAAATGATATGACTTTAAAAAACATATGTCAGCAGAGAGATCTTAGTATCTATCCACAAAAATCCTTGAACATGACTAGGCAAGTTGAGAAAGTAATCAAAAAGGAATGTAAGTTACAATGGCTTATAAAGAGCGGATTGGAGTACAATAGCAAGGTGCTCCTGCTAAACCTGATAAATTAGGTCTCAAATGGAATAGTCTGGACAATTCTAGATATACATCTCAGGTAAGATGTCACTGTTTTAAAAAGGAGTACCATAATGTTACTCAAGATGAGGGAAAAAATTGGTACTGTTTCTTCTTGGAACAGAGAAGACAAAGAGATGACCAAATAGACGTTTGCAATGGTGAGATGTTTGATAGAGAAACAAATTTGGCAAGTCAATTGTTTGAAGGAATAGATTCAAAACCATTAACAAAAGTTCCAGACGGGAGGCTAAGACAATTATTTTTCAACTGGAATATTCTACTTGAAGTAGGTAAGAAAATATTGTAACTTAAACCAACAGAAAATATTAAAAAGGGATTAGAGCGAGTAATTGGGAATGAGATATTTAATGTTGCAGACAAAAAGCATAAATCAGAGAGGAAGCACAGTCAGTCTTTTGAAAAGCTGCATAAACATGACGGTAGCTCTTTATGTGCCGGTTTTGGACTGGGGTGTACAAAGTTAAAAATCACACAACACCAGGTTATAGTCCAACAGGTTTAATTGTAAGCACTAGCTTTCGAAGCACTGGTCCTTCATCAGGGGATTGTTGAGTACACGATTGGAAGACAGAATTCATAGCAAAAGTTTACAATGTGATGTAGCTGAAATTATACGTTGAAAAAGACCTTGGTTGCTTGTTAAGTCTCTCATCTGTTAGAATGACTATGTTAATTTCACTTCTTTCATACGTAAATCACAAAACCTTTTTAAAAAGTTACATTCTCAAGTGAACTTTAACAATTGGTGTCAGCCCACTGGTGTCAATTTTGCTATAAATTCTGTGTCTTACAATCGCGTACTCCACAACCACCTGATGAAGGAGCAGCGCTCCGAAAGCTACTGCTTCCAATTAAACCTGTTGGACTATAACCTAGTCATAGAGTCATAGAGATGTACAGCATGGAAACAGACCCTTCGGTCCAACAATGTCACACAGAATCATGGATTAGGATTTCTTCAGATGGTGAGGTTTCCTGTCCCGCCACCTCCAGGGTCATTGGGGAGCACATCTCTGCCATTACTGGCTACCTATGGCCATTAAACATTGCAAGGAACATTAATTGGCTGGAGATGAGACTTCTGCCCCTTCCCTTGAGAGAGGAAGTCCTATATCAGAGAGCTATTGGAAAGTCGAATTGGCTGACAGTTCTCTAGCCCAAGCAGCTCTAAAAGCTTAGTGAATGGGGCTGGGGCAACAAGCATCTCCCAGAGTCGAGGGCCAGGTGATTATTGGGGTTTTGGGTTGGAAAGGAGAGAGCATGCCGACCAGATATCCCAACCCAATCTAGTCTCACTTGCCAGTACCCAGCCCACATCCTTCTAAACCCTTCCTATTCATATACCCATCCAAATGCCTCTTAATGTTGCAATTGTACCAGCCTCCATCACATCCTTTTGGCAGCTCATTCCATACACGTACCACCCTCTGTGTTGTGTGATTTTTATCTTTCTGTGCTGTAAAGTTACATGGGCTGAATTTACTCTCCCACCCCACTGCAAGATTGCATGTGGTGGTGGTTAGAATGAAGCAAAAACTTTTTTGGATAGCCTTCCCATCCATTCAGATCTCTCTGCAATTTTACAGTGGCATGGACATGACCTAGGCCTGACTGCCCTTGCTCCAACTATGGCCCTTAAGTAGTTTTTCCTGACCAGTTTCAACTTTCAGACAGTTGGGAGAAGTGTAGCAGCAGAATGAGGGGGGGAAGGAGGAAGTGGTGGGGAGCTCAGAGAGTTACTCTTCTCAGGACCAGGTGTGAAAATACAAGCCTTTACCAATGGTTTCTTGTGACCACCTTGGGTGCAGGATCTGCACAGCCATGAGTGCTCCCTCCCTTCCAATCCAAAACCCCAATAATCACCTGGCCCTCGACTCTGGGAGATGCTTGTTGCCCCAGCCCCATTCACTAAGCTTTTAGAGCTGCTGGGGCTAGAGAACTGTCAGCCAATTCGACTTTCCAATAGCTCTCTGATATAGGACTTCCTCTCTCAAGGGAAGGGGCAAGAGTCTCATGTCCAGCCAATTAATGTTCCTTGCAATGTTTAATGGCCATAGGCAGCCAGTAATGGCAGAGATGTGCTCCCCAATGATCCTGGAGGTGGCGGGACAGGAAACCTCACCATCTGAAGAAATCCTAATCCATGATTCTGTGCGACATTGTTGAATATGTCATATTTCCTCTGTGATCAAAGGTAATACCTTCTTGCTCAAATAGATACAAAAAAACTTTATTGTATGGGTCCTTCTCAGCACTCCATATCAAAAACAGAAAAATAGTTATGCATATTTTTTGCTCTTTCTGGGAGTCACTTTATAAATTGACCTCCACATTTGCCTACTGAAGAATAGCAAATACACCACAAATATGATTATTTAAAAAGATCTCTGGAATGTTGAGGATGTGATTTCAGTTCGAAATAAATGCAATCTTTTTCTGAAAGATAGAAAGTTCACACTAAAGTGAACATGTACTGTATTAGTAAACAAGAGCAGTTCAAGTCAAAGAAACATAGGATGACAGAAGACACACAAGTTTCTTGAAAATTAAGTTTTTTATGGCATTTATTTCAGATCGTTTCCATTGACACAAAGCTAATCTGATACCAGGCTGGCTTCTATGACAACAGCTGAGAGATATTAAAAACTATTCCTTGCAAATAAGTTATTTCAAAATAACTCATATTTGTCCCAATTTATAAAGGAAGCATTGCTGCAGGAGATTATTGATACAACACTGCATTTGTGTTTATAAACACACATTACAGATGTCATTCATCTTGCAAATTAGCAATGGCATGACAGGAAAGCCTAACCATTACAAAGCACAGATGACAGAATGATACCAGCTGCTCTCTCTCTCTCCCTGTCTATTGTTTTCATTTTGTTACTTATAATCTTCAAATCACATTGGTGTCACTTGTATCATAGCTCTGTTTCCCCACGAACAGTTATAGAATCAGAGTCATACAGCATGGAAACAAGCCCTTCAGTCCAACCTGTTCATGCCAAGCTGATATACCAAGCTGATCTAGTTCCATTTGTCAGCACTTGGCTCATATCCCTCTAAACCCTTCCTATTCATACCCATCCAGATGCCTTTTAAATGTTGTAATTGTACCAGCCTACTGGCAACTCATTCAATACACTCACCACACTCTGTGTGAAAAAGTTGCTCCTTTTAAATCTTTCCCCTCTCACCTTAAACCTATGCCTCTAGTGTTGGACTTCCTTATCCTGGGAAAAGACCTCGGCTATTCACCCCATGCCCCTCATGATCTTATAAACATCTATAAGGTCATCCCTCAGCCTCCAACGCTCCAGGGGAAAAAAGCCCCAGTCTCTCCATATACCTTAAACCCTCTAACCCTTGCAACGTTCTTGTAAATCTTTTCTGAACCCTTTCAAATTTAACAATCATATTGATACCACCTTTGTGGATCTTGGTTCAACAAAGGCCAATATTTTTCTGCAACAACCCAATCCTACATCAAAACTTATACTGCAAGTATCGAGCGGAGGATGGTTATGAAGAATGGTAAATCTTCAACAGTTCACACAACTAGATATAGTTCACATAGAATGACATGAAAGAACATCTCTGGGATGGAAAGAAGCAAGAAACATAGATTGAGTTCATTCATTATAACAAAGCAATGGCATTAATGTCCACGATTATCAGTTGTCTGAACTAGGTAATTTCCATATTAATGTCCAGATTTAACTCATTAAAGTTTACTCGCATCTCCTGGAATTGTTGGCCCATGTTTGTAAACAAGGCTATCAGAACACCAATTCAACGGAGACTCATTTTCATTAGTTCATAAGTTTCATTAGTTTTTGCCTTAAAAAAGAGCTCCCTTCATATTCTCTTAAACCAAGCCAAAGGAAGGCAGATAAAAAGGTCCTGACCTCGGTGTGAAAGTGACTTCTACATAGCAGAGAATATAGTTCCGAAACTGTACTGACCCTGCAGCTCCTACCCCTGCCATTTATTATTCTGAATTTGCTAATGGCTTCTTTGTGATCAGAAGTCTTAGAAAACATACACCAGCAGTTCACAGTCTCTGGTCACAGAATTCTATATTTAGATGCCCGGCTGGATTAGTTTGCCTCCAACCGCTTGTCAAATTGATACATCAACAGATAATAATTATTTATCAATTACACAATAACGCTCAGCTGAAACGTTAAAACTTCCCATGGCATTGTGTCTATTACCATCAATGCATTTCTAGAAATAAGCTTTCAGCCAGATTCTGGTGATAATATAGACAGGTAAGAGAATGGAGTGACTCCACCAAATTTCACTTTTGAGAACCTGTGATAATTCTTACCACATACCCTCCAGTCATTGTAGCTCATATCTTCAATGGAGAAGTCCTCTGGGGCATTTTGCCATCCAAAGCAAATGGGACTCCCTATTGGAAAGTTCTATATTTCAGGATGCTTCATGGCAAAAACCCTGAAATGCTTCACAGCCACTTTACAAATGCACACATCTGATTTTTCCTCCCACTTTTTCCTGGGACACAAGTGCTTCTGGCTAGTTCAGCATTTGTTCTCCATCCCCAATTATCCTTGAGAATGTAATTGTAAAAGAGATTCCATTCCATTCTTTCATTCATTAAAGGACAGGCACCAAACCTTTTAGCTTCACTTCTCACCCATACTCATTCCTTTTATTTATCCATAATGCACTTTGCTGGTATCAGGAGTGAGATATCAAAGGATGTGTTAATGGATCTGACTGTACACATTTACAGAGGCAAGATGCAAAGATCAGTCAACTAATTGCCCGCATTCCAATCTGCAGCACTCAGCCAAGTGACAAGGACTAGTGCCAAATGTTGCTCATGGGTTAGCTAATAGTTCCAGAGCCATTTTAATCTAGACCCTTCTAAACAGTGAAGCCAGCAACATAGCTGTTTTGCAGAAGTTGTAGCACTAGGAAGAAATGGGTGACATGGAGGTCCTCTGATCTTAATGGGAGGAAGCCATTTAATTTCTTCGGATTGTGAAGCTGGCTGGTTGCTGCGCAAGAAGGTCTGCAACACCAGATTATTACTGATTCCTGATGAAGTTCTTTTGTCCAAAACGTTGATTCTTTTGCTCCTTAGATGCTGCCTGACCTGCTGTGCTTTTCCAGCACCACACTCTCAACTCCAGCATCTGCAGTCCTCACTTTTGCCTAGTTGATTTTAACACCAGATTAGCTGCCTAATCCCCATTTAGAAGTGGAAATGAATATTTTTTGGTTATTTTAAATCAGTCACGTCTCTTCCCCTGAGGAAAGGTGTTAAAATCTCCTCTGTCTTTGTGTTTTAAAACTGTTCTGCACTGCGGGAAACAGTATATTTTTACAGGTAAAATCCCCTTGAGGCTACCATTCAGATTTTGCTTCCTGAAACTTGCACATATGGAAACTTGATAGTAGTGAGAGAATTTACCATGGACCAATGAAAAGAAAAATTCCAGACATCGGCACTTCAGGGTTAAGTGTGGGCAATTTTCTGCCACACAGAAACTTGGCAATGGTTATGTATTTGGAATGGCATTTCTATTTGCAAAGCTGTTGCATTGGAATTGTATCTTGGCTACAACAACCAGCTCCACATGATACAGGAAGTTTAAAGGGGCCATTTCCTTCCTGGTTACAAAGTACAAATCTTCAGTTTCTTTGAAGGAGCTTAATGGAAGACCAGATGTTCAATCATGCTAAAAGAATACTTTTAAGGAGACTAAATGATCTTTATCAATCACTTTCTTTCAGGACTGGACTCAATGTAAGCCCAGATGAATGGACTGGAGATCTCTTTTTAAAGGGCTATTTATTAGGAGTTTGGGCACCTAACTTATATGCATATAGCAATAATATTATGTGCTAAAAATGGGAATTTGTCAAAGTTTAGTAAAATATTTTAATAAAATCAATGTATAAAAGCATAGAAGTGGAAAGGTGTCATCTCCATTACACGCTGAATGTTGCTAGACAAGTAAAATATGCGATAGTTTTGATTGGCTTGCTGACCCATTCCATGCTATAGTCAAAGGTGGCTGACACCCCTTCCCTCAAGTCATTCATAAATTATCTGAAACTCCCACCACAATATTGGTCAAGAAATAGCAACCCATCTACAGAAATAAAGAGTGGCATTGGGTGGATGCAAACATTTCTTCAGACTTTACAAAAAAAATTATCTATCCCAAACAAAAAGTGTTCACGAAACTTTTGTTATGCCTCTGATATTCAAGTGGAGGATTGGGAGGGGTTAATTTGAACAAGTAAAGCCAGTATAAATGCTGAAAGGAAACACAATGTCAAAATACAACACAATGCAACAAGATTCATAGGATTGCAACAGGACAGAAGGCCATGTGACACATTGTGTTGGTGCTGACCTTTGTAGGGAAGAATTCACATGTTGCTACTCCCTAGCCCTCTTTCCCCATGTCCCTGCACATTCTTCCTCGTCAGGTTTTTAGAATGTTAAGAAAACGTGGAAAAAAAATCACAGCAAGGAAAGAAGTTACTCTGGGCATGGTGTCTGCACCAGCTAAATTCCATTTTCAAGCACTGATCTGTATCCCTGGAAGTTACTGGACAACATTGTTTCAGTGAGCGAATGGTTTCTGCTTCTATTGCCCTTTCAAACAATGAGTTCAAAACTTCCCACCACCCTCTGGTTGAAAAACTGTTTCCTCATCAAGAATAGGCAATTTAGCTACTCAAGGTTGATCCACCACCAATCAAGTTAGATCTGCAACTCTTAGCAGCATTTGATTTGCATTTATTGTCACATGTACCGAGATACAGTGAAAAACATTGTTTTGTGTGCTATCCACGCAAATCATACCATTCATAAGTACATCAGGGTAACAGAGCAGAATGCAGAATATGGTGTTACAGTTACAGAGAAGGTGCAGGGTAAGAGCAATTTTAATGCATGAGAGGTCCATTCAAAAGTCTGATAACAGCAAGGAAGAAGCTATTCCTGAATCTGTTGATGTGTTTTCAAACTTCTGCATTTTCTGCTCAATGGCAGAGGGTGGAAGAGAATGTTACTGGGGGGTAGGGGTCTTTGATTATGCTGGCTGCTTTCCCGAGGCAGCAGGAAGTATGGACAGACTCAATGGATGAAAACCTGGTTTGCATGATGAACTGGCCTATGTTCACAACTCCTAATTTCTTGCGGTCTTGGGCAAAGCAGTTGCAATACGAGTGGAGCGGTAGAGTTCACCACTTTCAGATCTGTGACTTTTCATAAGAACTGGGAAATGCAGAACTACAATAGGTATTGAGCAAATGAAAAGATGTTGAATGGGAAGATCAACAAGGAAGATTAGTCTGAGAAACAGAAGTTGTATCTGGTGGTGGTGTGAGCATCAGAATGCTGAATAGCAGCCATCTGAAAGCAAAGCAAATAAGACAGAAACAAGAAAGCAAAGAAAATGATCCAGCCAAGAACCATGAAACAAAATAAGGCAGCTGTTGTAATCTAAAGTTGTTGAACTCAATATCAGGTTTAGAAGGATATAAAGTGCCAAGTTGAAAGATGAGGTACTTCTGGAGTTTGAGTCAAGCTTCACTAACACATTTCAGAAGTGAGAGCAAGTGGAGAACAAAAACGATATGTAACTGCAAGTTTAGAGTCACAGTTGCACACTTAATGGAGGTGTCCTACAAAACAGTTTGTACTTGATTCCCCTAAAAGGGAGTTGATTAATTCTGTTGCTTGGAAGACTGGCTTGCAATACAGAGTGAGGCCATTAGCACGGGCTCAATTCATATACTGGCTGAGGTCACCTTGAAGGCCCTGCCCTCTTAACCCTAACCCTCGTCCGTGATAACCATCTGGTTAACTTCACCAATCATCTCTCTCTAATGAGAGATCAGCCTATGGTCCTCCAAGGAAACTATGCAAAATCCCATATTCCTACTGTAGAGGAATCAATAATATTAAGCGATCTCAATTTCAAAAGTTTAATTGACTCCCAACAACCATTTTTAGGGGAGAATGTTTCAAATTGTCCTGATGCTTTGAGAGAGGAACACCTTTTGACATCATCCCTGAATGCTGTAGCTATAATTTTAAAGTTATACTCAAGCTCCCTTGTTCCAAACACCCAACCATCGCCTTGCAACCTGAGGAAATAAATGAATGCCACTTAACACAGAAATTTATTAATCATGTTTAACCTTAATTAAGTCACCACTTCATCCTTTACACTCAATAGAATGCAAACTTGTTCTATGCAAAACTTCTTTATAACTTCACCCTTGAAAGAGGTCATTCACCCATTGAGTCTGTACAAACCCTCCAAAGAGCAGCCCACCACCCTATCCCTATATCCCTGCATTTACCATGACTAATCCACCTAGCCTGCACATCCTTAGACACTATGGAAAATTTAGCATTGCCAATCCACCCAATCTGCACACCTTTGGACTGTGGGAGGAAACCACAGTGAGTGGTGGAAACCCATGAACACACAGGGAGAATGCTAAACTCCACACCGACAGTCGCCCCAAGGATGGAATCAAACCCGGGTGCCTGGTGATGTGAGGCAGTGGTGCTAACCACTGAGCCACTGTGCCACCCATAAAGGCTATCGTTGCAAATACAGGGCTCATAAACCAACGGTTTCATTTGACAATAATGACAGTTGGCAAGGATCTTGCAAAGTGGCCCACTTACCTTAAAATGTTCCTTTTTTTTTTGTTTAGAAAAACATCCGGACGCTCAGGTCCATAGCTTTCTCATAACAGAGCTGATCTAGTGATTTTCATTCTTGAGGTACAGATAACAAGCAAAAGAACAAACTGAGAGATAGTGAGAACTACAGATGCTGGAGAGTCAGAGTGGATAAAGAGTTGAGCTGGAAAAAGCACAGCAAGTCAAGCATCAGAGGACAGGAGTCGTTCACATTTCAGGTTAGAACCTTTCATCAGGGCAGTGCTTGGTAGAGGCTTTGCAGTAAGACTGAACTTGAGAGAGACAGAAGTACAACAGACAGAAGTACAACTAGCTGCCTGCTACTGATGCACCTGTAGTCTTGTGACAGGCAGTCCTTAAGCTTCTCATTGTACTCAGCCAATCAAAACAGACTGTAACACTTTATGTGTCAGATAACATTTCTTAGATTTTAGTTGACATTTGAAGACATGAAGCAATGCAGTTCTCAGAGTGATTTTTTTATATTAAAAGGATCACTTACTGCTTCTTTGAGTAGGTCATAATAATTCAAAATCTGACAATACAGCCTGCCAAAAAGCAAAAATACCACAAATGCTTAAAACCTAATCAGAAACAGGAGATGCAGATCCCTTAGCAACTGTGGTGTGAACTGTTGAGATTAAAAGTTTGTACCCTTACTCAGAACTGAAAAATAAACGAGGATAAACAGATTATTAAAATCATAAAAGGACAATGGGAAGACAAGAAAACTTAAAGTAGGCTGGATGGAATGATTTTGGGATGATGTAGCAAATCATCTCAGCAAAGTAATAGGAAGATACATTAAATAAATAAAGGCGTCCAATGACTCACAATGGTACTGAGGTTGAAGGAAAATACACACAAAAAAAAATCAGGAAAAAAAGAGAACCAAGAAATCAAGTTGACATTTAAAAGTTTGGAATGCAGCCTAGATAACAGTATTTTTTGTTTTATAGTTCCAAGTCTGGATTAAAAGCTTCAGAAAAGACTTAATAACAATAGCGGTCAGAATATAATGAAACAAGGAAATTGCTGTAAAATTTGTTTTATTCTGGAGAGCCAGTTTTGATTACAATTGTGTACGTTAGAGATTGTCTCACACATTGTCGTCAGGCAGGAGGCTAGAAGAATACAGCAGGCCAAGCAGCATCAGGAGGTGGAGAAGTGTAACCCTTCTTCAGGACTGGAGGTGGGTGTGGAGGTAGCTGCAGATAAAGGGGGTGGCGGGGGCAGGCTGGTGAAGTGGGATAGGTGAAGACAGGTAGAGGGTACGACCTGTTTGGTCTACAGGAGGAATGGATCCAGTTGATGGCGGGGAAGACTGGAAGGGAGGGGGAGGGGCTGGGAAGGGATGTTATTTGAAACTGGAGAACTCAATGGCGAGTCCTTCGGGCTGTAGGGTGCCCAGGCGGAAGATGAGATGTTGTTCCTTCAATTTGTGGTGTGGTTCATTGTGGCAATTGACCGGGAGGTCCAGTTGGCCCCTGTATGCCCAGCTGCGATGCTCAGTGAACCATTCCCTAAGTTTATGTTCGGTGTAGAGAAGACCACATCGGGAGCACCTGAAGCAGTAAACTAGGTTGGAAGAGAGGCAGGTGAACCTCTGTTTTAGGGCCTGGATGGACGTGAGGGGTTGGTGTACCATCTGGTTTTGCATCTTTTTCAGTTGCAGGGGAAGGTACCAAGGGGTTTGGTTGGGAGAGTGGCGCAAATCAAGGACTGTTGAAGGGAACAGTCCTTGTGGAAGGCAGAGAGGAGTGGGGAGGGGAAGATGCTATTGGTGGTGGGGTCTAGTTGGAGATGGCAGAAGTGTTTAAGGAAGATGCGTTGGTTGCAGAGACCAGTGAGGTGGTAGGTAAGGACAAGGGGTATCGGTCTTTATTGGGTGGGGGGAGGAGTTTAGAGTAGTGGAATGGGGAATGGAGGTGGTGTGGTGGAAGGCTGTCTGGATGACAAAGGGAGGAAAAGCATGTTGTTTGAAATAGGTGGACATAAGCGGAATGTCGCCTCGTCCGAGCAGATGTGGCTGAGGCGGAGGAATTGGGACAATGGGATGGAGTTCTTGATGGGTGGGCGGGGGTGGGGTAGTGGAGCACCATATAACTGTTTATTGTATTCCTCTGTACCTATTTACAGTCATAGAGTCATAGAGATGTACAGCATGGAAACAGATCCTTCAGTCCAATCCGTCCATTCCAATCATATATCCCAACCCAATCTAGTCCCACCTGCTATCACACGGCCCATATCCCTCCAAACCCTTCCTATTCATATACACATCCAAATGCCTCTTAAATGTTGCAATTGTACCAGCCTCCACCACATCCTCTGGCAGCTCATTCCATACACGTACCACCCTCTGCGTGAAAAAGTTGCCCCTTAGGTCTCTTTTATATCTTTCCCCTCTCATCCTAGACCTATGCCCTCTCTGACTCTCTGACCCCAGGGAAAAGACTTGGTCTATTTATTCTATCTATGCCCCTCATAATTTTGTAAACCTCTATAAGGTCACCCCTCAGCCTTCGATGCTCCAGAGAAAACAGCTCCAGCCTGTTCTGCCTCTCCCTGTAGCTCAGATCCTCCAACCCTGGCAACATCCTTGTAAATCTTTTCTGAACCCTTTCAAGTTTCACAACATCTTTCCGATAGGAAGGAGACCAGATTTGCACACAATATTCCAACAGTGGCCTAACCAATGTCCTGTACAGCCGCAACATGACCTCCCAACTCCTGTACTCAATACTCTGACCAATAAAGGAAAGCATACCAAACACTGCCTTCATTATCCTATCTACCT
>NC_057732.1:33714010-33774725 GCF_004010195.1 Chiloscyllium plagiosum
CTTGCTGATCTTTGAGGGGCCCTATTCTCTCCCTAGTTACCCTTTTGTCCTTAATATATTTGTAAAAACCCTTTGGATTCTCCTTAATTCTATTTGCCAAAGCTATCTCATGTCCCCGTTTTGCCCTCCTGATTTCCCTCTTAAGTATACTCCTACTTTCTTTATACTCTTCTAAGGATTCACTCGATCTATCCTGTCTATACCTGACATATGCTTCCTTCTTTTTCTTAACCAAACCCTCAATTTCTTTAGTCATCCAACATTCCCTATACCTACCAGCCTTCCCTTTCACCCTGACAGGAATATACTTTCTCTGGATTCTTGCTATCTCATTTCTGAAGGCTTCCCACTTTCCAGCCGTCCCTTTACCTGCGAACATCTGCCCACAATCAGCTTTTGAAAGTTCTTGCCTTTCTCCAATTTAGAACTTCAACATAAGGAATTTTTTCACCAGAAAATGGGTATAAGTAATGAATGTATTTGTTCAGCCAAAACCTCTCTTGCTCCTCCAACATTTCCAGTAAATCTGTTATCTAGTTCCTCTTTAAACAAGTTGCAGACAACTCCAACCAGAATATTATGAATGAATTTGCCCAGGTATTCCACAATACCAAAGCAGTCAAATCAATACGAACACAAGCCAGTACCAAAGCAAAACAATCCAATTTTATTAGGAACAAAATAATGATAATCTTTTTAATACTAAACAAACTACTCCTAATCCTATTTGGCCCCTTAAAGTTACAAAACTTCCTGAGTTTCTTGTAAATTTACACAGTCGCACTCTCTGTGGTTCTGCAAAGCTGCTTTATTCCTCTCTCCCTCTCTCTCTATCCCTCGGTCTGGATGGTCAGCTGGTCTCTGCCTCTTGCCATGCTGGTCTCCTCAGAAGACCTTAGACGATTCAAGGAGAGGTTCCAAGAGTGAGATTTACAGGGGAACTCTTGTTTTTATACCTTTTGGGTGGTTTTCTGGAACGTCCCATAGTTCTGACTAATGAGGAAGATTCACTTAATAGTTTGAAACAAGAGTCAATCTTTTAAATGTGACGATGCTGTCACTTTAAGATTATTTTGTCCTTGGTTTTTTTTTGAAGAGAGGTCATGAAAGCAGAGGTGCCGAAGAGTCTACTTTAATAATGGAAAGGCAATGGCCACTTTGCCCAGTTCAGGTTGTTTCTAATTTGTTTTAGCTGTAACAGTCACAAGACGAAAGAGTCCAGAGGAGTTGCAAGCTTCAATAAAGAATTTCTCTTGACTTTTTTTCTGAAATCCCTCTTTGGATGTTATTCCATCCTGCCTGTAAGAATCGGTGTTTGAATTAACCTTTTTTGTCAGTGGGTGTGTTTATGGAGTGTTGCTGTATTCGAATAGTTACTTAGTAATAGTTAATGTAGCAGGTCGGTTAAGTTATCTAACAGTAAAGTTACTCTAAATTCTGCTTTCTTTAGTCTGTGTTTCAAATGCAGTGCTTAAGTAGATTCTGTTTTGCTTAAAGCCAAGTGGTTTGATGAGCTGCATCACACTTGGAACATCCACCTTTAAAATAACAAAATGTTAGGGTCTAGACTTCTTTCTTAAAATATTTTAAAGGGGTTCTGGTCTGGTCCATAACAGATGGCATGCTACTGTCAGTTTCTTTGTGTAGCAGGAACCAATGCCTTTCTGTCTGGGCTGTCCTTTGTTTCGTGGGTAAGCTGCTGGAGGAGTTTGTGCAGGATAACTGACACCTTTTGTACTATGCTAATGTCATTAGTACCTGGCTGCTGTATTTGCACTATGTCTGCTGTGTGGGTTTAGTGATTTCAGAGTTTCACTTGGCCAATGTACCCAGCATCCTTTGCTGTTTGGCCAAGTTAGCAATCTGTGTATTCACAGCCAGGAGGTTGCTACATCTGTCTTCACTTAGAAACTTTGACAACTTTTTTTTTGTGTGGTGAAAGCAGTGGGTGGGGTTGTGAGGGAGAGGAAGTGCAGAGGAATAAATGCTAGGAGAAATCGGATTTAAATGATACTGCCAGAACCAAGAAATTTACTTATGACTTCTGGCAGCCCCTCAGTACATTTCATCCCATTTTAACAATCCTTACGGTAATGTGGAGCATGCAAAATTTTGAAGTCCACATTCCTTCACTGATAATTAAAACATTGCCTGAAAAATGTCTAAGTGATATTTGTTTTCTTTCAATTTGGTGTGTTCTTAACAATATATTCATACCGTTCAAGATTTCAATAATTTGAAGGAGTGGTTTCAAAAATTGCGAGTAACCCTTTGGCAGTAAAGCATCCAGACAGCACGACATCACATCACATAGTGATCTCTGACACATGTGGGACATTTCAGTAATAGGATTTTTATTAGTACAATATTCCAAGTAGTCATGATTTGGAGATGCTGTTGTTGGACTGGGGTGTACAAAGTTAAAAATCACACAACACCAGGTTATAGTCCAACAGGTTTAATTGGAAGCACACTAGCTTTCGGAGCAATGCTCCTTCATCAGGTGATCTATCACCTGATGAAGGAGCGTTGCTCCGAAAGCTAGTGTGCTTCCAATTAAACCTGTTGGACTATAACCTGGTGTTGTGTGATTTTTAACTTCTTATTCCAAGTAGATTGCATGGAATCAGACTCAGTGAAAAAATATAGCAGAATCCCCAGGTATAGGGCAGCTACTTTCTATTTTGCCTGTTCAAGATTTCAGCGTTCATGGAAAGTTGAGTGTATTTCTTTCGTTAAATTACAAATACCAAGTTTCTGAGAAACAATGAAAAGGTTTGTGTCCCAGCCTTATACTTTATATCGGGTCCTGGAGATATACATATACAGCACAGAAACAAACCCTTTGGTCCAACTCATCCAATGCCAACCAGTTAACCTAAATAAATCCAATCCCATTTGGCAGTATTTGGCCTATATCCCTCCAAACCCTTCCTATTCATATACCCATTCAGATGCCTTTTAAATGTTGTAATTGTACCAACCTCCATCACTTTCTTTAGCAGTTCATTCCATACACACATTACCCTCTGTGTGAAAAAGTTGCCCCTTAGGTCCCTTTCAGATCTTTCTCCTTTCACCCTAAACTTATGCCCTGTAGTTCTGGACTCCCCTACTCCAGGGAAAAGATCTTTATTTACCTTATTTACTCTATTTACCCTTTCCATGCCCCTCATGATTTTATAAATCTCTATAAGGACATTTCGCAACCTCCGATACTCCAGAGAAAACAGGCCCAGCCTATTCAGCCTCTCCCTTTAGCTCAAACCCTCCAAACCTGGCAACATCCTTGTAAATCGTTTTTGAACCCTTTCAAGTTTCAGAACATCTTTCCTAAAGCAGGGAGACCAGAATTGCACACAGTTTTCTAAAACAAATGCTGTTTATGCTGTTTAAGGGATTCTCAAAAAAAGAGGACACTGTCATCAGGAATTCAGTGGAAAAGCCTGCGTCTGGAAAAACAATGCCAGTTCCAATCGCATCCAAAAGAAAAATACCACAGACTGTGTCATTCTCAATAGCTATTTTAAAGAGGAATGTATAAACCAAAGCTGTGCAAAATCAACAAGAGTAAGAAAAAGCAAAAATAATGTTTTGCAAGTACATGGTAGGTGAGCCGAAATATGAAAAAGATATTTCAACTTATAAGATTGGGTTTTCTGATCCTATAGTCGTAAAATTACAAAAAAATCATTCTTACTGTTTTTCTTCCTTGACCCCTGCTGCTAACCTTGTATGTCATAACAGTTCCTATCTTGGATTAGTCAATGCAGAATGGAATTTCAGGCATTCAATTCAAAGAGTTGAAAAGTGTGGTGCTGGAAAAACACAGCAGGCCAGGCAGCATCCGAAGAGCAGGAGAATCAACGTTTCGGGCATAAGCCCACTTTCAGGAATCGGGCTTATGCCCAAAACATCGATTCTCCTGCTCCTCAGATGCTGCCTGGCCTGCTGTGTTTTTCCAGCACCACACTTTTCAACCCTGGTCTCCAGCATCTGCAGTCCTCACTTTCTCCTATTCAATTCAAAAGAGCTACCATGGAAGAAACCCATTGTCCTAAAAAATCAAACACAGGACAAGTCCCCAGCAGACCAGGTAAAGCCAAACTGATACAAAAGTACAAATGAACGTCTGTTCTAGGAGGATCAGGAAGTACAAAGTTTAAAACAAACCATTAAAAGGAAACCCAACTTTTGGATAGTAAATTGACATAAAATAAACAAGGAATCATAAAGATAGTAATAAGTTCATGAAGTGTAGACTTGGCAGAAAGGAAGGACCCAAGAATAAATCAAATATTGGACAATGATATTAATCAAAAATAGAAAATGAATGTGACACAATATAAAGGGTTAAATAAAAGGAAACGGAAAATGAAGGTCACGGTGTGTTCACAACGGGATCAAGAAAAAAAATCTATCTGACAAGCAAAACTAAGTAAAAGGTTCCATTAAGGTCAGATGAATTAATTTAGAAATTATTTCTCTCTGTTGAGCCTATCCAACATGCAAACTTCTAAACAGGTTTATTCTCCACAACCATCTGTCATCCTTCTGAACCCAAGTTCAGCCAGGATTCACAGCACAGCGCAACTCTAGTCTTACTGAATATTCTGAGTTAATGTCTAAACGTTAGTCATTGAGATGAAAAAATAAATACATAAGATCAGAAGTGTCTCTACAGTAGCTACATAGATTAAGACCTCTTAAAACCTGGGAGAGTGGGGCAAAACAATTAATCTAGTTGAATTACCTGATAGATTAATTTTTTTCAAAAAGAATTTAACCTTAATCTAACATCTCTTCATAGGCAATGCCTCAATGTGTTTCTGTATCAGTCATACAAGAAAATTAAACAACAAATTACACTTTCAATTGCATCATCACAAAACAATGTTGGCACAATGAATCATACCCATATTGTCATTAGTTGTTTAATGAGACTTATCCTAGTTTAAATAATAAATGGATACTATCAGCGTAAACTGTACTAAATGTAGCACAAGTTGTATATCTCAATTTCATAGTCATTAAAATGATAAGTTGTACTGAAACCACATTTGAATCAGCGAATCAGCTAATAAATGTATTGCATGAGTCGGGGTTATAGCTGAATGATGCTGCATTTAGCCATGAACACTTTCAGCATTTAGAACATAGAACATAGAAGACGTTGGTGCCAATATGGACCACGACTTCGGGCTGCTCCCCCTCCCCCTCCAGGACCCGGAAAACACGATCAGAGACATCAAATTTGCTGGATCACATACGATGTAATACATTGTATTTGCCTGCACTTCCTGTTAAGCTAGTCAACATCCTAATGCCAGATTAATTGTACAACCCTTGTCCATTATAATTTCTCACACCTACATTTATGTCATACCTGAATAAATTTGTGCGATGGATTATATAACTGTGAGTGACTGACAGCTTGCTTTCTATGTAGTTATGTGTCAGCTCAGTCATAGCTAGTGCTGAGATAAAGCTGGATGTGGTCAGCATACATGTGGAATATCATACAATGATTCTGATTACAAGTAGTGCAGGAGGGCAAAAGGGAGCAGAGTAGGAAGGGCAAGTCTATTAAAACCAAGACAGAGCTGCTGCTGAACATGATGGCAAGATCTCATGAAAATTTTATTCTTACATTTTCTGCTTGAGAGCCAGCTAATTTTATGAGCTGACCAATGTGACAATCAGTTGCTGAAGGTTGCAGTATAGACAGGGTGGAAGCAGGAGACTTCAGAACATAGCACAGGAGCAGGACTAAAAATTACCAGGGGCAGCATGAGGTAATATAATGGCCACAGTCAGAAGTAGAGTGTGCATAAATAGAAAGCGGGCCATACCACCAGTGCTTCACCAGAGACTCACTGATGATGTTACCTAGTCAAGGTGACAAAATGGCTGAAAACAAACCTTTCAGGTCAGCGAGCAAACTTACATCCAGAAGTAGAGTGTTTGAATGCTCCTTGGAGTATTTCTGCTCTTCCTGGCAGACAAGGAGTATACAAAGACCTATGACCACTTTCATAACCCAGAAGGCAACCAAGAAACCGAGTGACCAACTATTAGTTTAAAAACAGGTTAGCAATTGTGGGAGCCTGATCTAAATATCATCACAAAGTGGTTCAAACCCCTTTGTCATAAAATGGCAAAGAATATGCATATAACAGGTTGTAGATGCTTTTTAAACAATATATGCAAACGAGTTTAATCTCCCCACCAACGCGTCCAACACTAACCTCCTCACCACTTTTGGGTGTGACAAGCTTAATATCAACACCAACAAAATAACTGTGTAGGTGAGATGCAGTTTTTCGATGAGAAACTGGAGTTGGTGGGTAAACATAGATCATTGTCACTCGATGGACAAAAGCACGACAGATCAAAGCATTTCCACTCAGCTGTACAACAGGATAAAGGCATTAAATGACGTAATTTACCAGACCATCCTAAAAGACTGAGACATGAATTAAAAATCAGACAACACCATGTTATAGTACAACAGGTTTATTTGGAAACAGTAGCTTTCAAAGCTAGTGCTTCCAAATAAACCTTTGGACTATAACTTAGTGCTGTGTGAATTTTAACTTTGTCCACCACAGTCCAACACTGGCTCCTCCACAACATGTATTGAGATTTGACTGGGATAATGGCCCCAAGGTCATGCTCACACAGAGGACAATCACTAGCAAGTTTGATTCTCTGGACTAGTAATACAAAAAAAACCTTCATCATGGTTCGAGTTTCAGCCTCTGATCATTATCTCAACAGCTTTGCAGAAAGCAGGTAGATGGTAGATGAAGGCAGTATCAGATGTCTGTGACGAATCCTACTCACTCCAGGCTTACACACATTTGAAAAATGCCACTTTATCTAAGTGCAGGAGAGCCACTCCCAACTGTAGTGTATTGTGTACTGCAACACAAGGAATCACCTTCAGAAATGGTAAAGGGAAGGCAAGTGAGGAATTAAAAATACTTTTTGGCAAAGGTCTGCTCAGCTCTCAAAAATAATGCATATCATGGTGAAAATAATGACAATTTGTCCTTTTCCCTCCTCCAAAAGTATTAACAGTTGTGACTCCCAAATTATCCATAACCCACATTGCTTTATAAGCACTAATTCTGAATGCTGAACATGTCAACACTTGTATTCTGATTCAACTCAGTCAGAGTGCATGGATTTAAACAAACATCTACTAACACCTTCAAGCGGAAATCTAATCTTTCATGGTGTCTACATTGAGAAACAGGTTATTCAACTGAGTTTAGTGGTCAAACTGAAGGGCAGCAACACATTTCAAAACCACAATGATACATTGTAAAATGAATAGCAAATTTACACACAATTTAATTGTGGCAAAATCACTCAGATGTGCACAAGATTTGGGTGTCATAAATTTAACTGACCTATGTTTTGAACTCCTTTTTATTCAGCCAGTGCAACAATTATCAGATTTGATCAAACATTTGGGACTCATTTTATTGTGGTTCTAAATTCCAACTTTGTGCGTCATCAGGGTAGTTTCGGTAAGACAAGTCAAATCATGATTCTCTGGATAGCTAAGGACATATTCAACTCACACTATTTCGGTTAGTACTGTATAGGAGAAATTAGAATTCATAGCCCTAGGTGAATTTACTGCTTACCATCACTTGCAAAAAAAAGTCAGTAAAGATAATTTAGGATTTAACATATTCACTTTAGTTTTTAAAAATTCTATTTTGAAAGGGAATAACTGATTTTAAAAAATGAATAATATTCTAGTATTGTCACTCAACCAGTTACTTCAGGCTGCAGCATTCAAATATTAACTTTCGATTCCAAGGACATGCAACGACAATATTTAATTCACTATCAGCAGGGTGAGGTGCCCTCCAAATTGGGAAACTGAGGTATAAAAAAGTCTAATTAGAGTATTATATAAATTAAACCTATATTTTCATGCTAATGCAGGGGAGTAGCAGTTCTTAACCAACTGTTGCATTAAAACCCTAATTCTACCACTGATGTTATGTCAGAATATAATATACAGTATGCAGAAAATGGTACGCCATGACAATATTTTGAATATTAAAATATTTTCTTTGCTAGAATTAAACAGTCAATAACTGGAGAGCCACTTTGATCATCAGGTTAAATGTTTCCAGTAAATAGCAATTCCACAGAAACATAACACTCCAAGATACATCCCAGAGGAAGAATGAAGGGGTCAGCAAGTACTGCTGGGATATTGTAGAAGCTGTGGATGTAGGTTTGCTCGCTGAACTGCAAGGTTCATTTCCAGACGTTTCGTCACCCTACTAGGTAACATCTTGAGTGGGCCTCAGGTGAAGCACTGCTGGTAAGTCCTGCTATCTATGTATATGTTTGGGTTGGTGATGTCATTTCCTGTGGTGATGTCATTTCCAGTTATTTTTCTCAGAGGCTGGTAGATGTGGTCTAACTCAATGTGCTTGTTGATAGAGTTCCAGTTCGAAAGCCATGCTTCTAGGAATTCTCGTGCATGTCTCTGTTTGGTTTGTCCTAGGATGATTGTGCAAGGACTGTAACAAACACTACATTGAACAAACAGGCAGAAAACTAGCCACCAGGATACATGAACACTAATTAGCCACAAAAAGACATGATCCTCTCTCACTAGTATCCTTACATACAGATGAGGAAGGATACCATTTTGATTTGGACAACCCAACAGAGGCACGCACGAGAATTCCTAGAAGCATGACATTCCAACCGGAACTCTAACAACAAATACATCGAGTTAGACCCTAAGAAAAAGAACAGGAAGTGATTTCACGACAGGAAATTACATCACCAACTCAAACATATAAATAGAAAGAAGGACTTATCAGCAGTGCTTCGCCCGGTGGCCCAACTAAGATGTTACTAGTAGGGTGACGATACGTCTGGAGATGAACCTTCCAGCTCAGCGAGCAAATCTATATCCAGAACCTAAATCTGAGCTACAAATCTTCTCAAAATTCACTAATATTGTAGAAGCAACAGAAAGCTGAGTATCTGCAAGTATTTTGTAGAATAGCAAGAATTAGGCAGAGGGTAGACATGAGACCATCTCCAATGGAGATGGTTAAACAAGCAGGAGGTAAAAATGTGGAATTTATGTATTATCATTTTAAATATGAATGGACCAAAGATTCCAAGACTTAGTATGTCAATAAAGATGGGCAGGATGGGTAAGTGCAATATGACACATTTGGTAAAGTTTTGGACAAGTTGGAGTTTATTGAAGGTGATGTCAGAAAGCTCGCAAGCAGTGAATAGAGGAAATTGAATCGAGAAATGACAAAGATGCAGCTAAAATTTAAATTAGTTATCGAGTAACTTTTGCACCACATAAATGCCAGGCAATGACCACCTCCATTAAAAGACAATCTAATCATCGTCCCTCAACATTTAATGGCATTACCTCACTCTCAATATCCTCAGAGTTACCATTAATTTGAAACTAAGAGTATTCGAGAAGATTTATAGCTCAGGTTGTGGATGAGCTTGTTGACATGCTTGCTGAGCTGATTATTTGCAGAGATTGCATCACCATTCTAGGTAACATCATCAGTGCGCCTCCAGTGAAGCGCTGGCATTCTGTCCCATTTGCTATTTCCGGTTTTGTTGCTGGTTCCGTTTCTTAGTGGTTGGTATATCGGGCATGGGAATTCCTGGAAGCCTGGACATCTATTAACAGACGTGTAGAGTTGGACCCCATATATCAAACAATAAGAAACAGAACCAGCAACAAAACCAGAAATGACACCACCAATCCCAGCAGACCCAGGCACATAAATAGCAAGTGGGATAGAACACCAACACTTCACCAGAGGCGCATTGATGGTGTTACATAGAATAGTGACGAAACATCTGCAAACAAACTTACCAGCTTAGCGAGCAAGTCAACAACCTCATTAGAAACTAAACTGGACAAGCCATATAAATACAGTGACTACAATAGCAGGTCAGAGGGTAGGAATACTGCAGATGTGACTTCCCAAAGTATGTCTGCCATCTACAAGGCATAAATCAGGTATGAGATAGAATATTCCCCACTTGCCTGGATGGGTGCAGCTCCAGCAACACTCAAAAAGCTTGACACCATCCAGGACAAAACAGCCTATTTCATTATTTGTGGATGTGATGCCATTTACTCCCATCACCACCAGTAACACTGTATACTATCTACAGATGTACTGCAGAAATAAACCAAGAGGTAGCAAATTTGTTATCACTTACCACTTAGAAAGAAGAGCACCAGATACAATGGGAACACCACCAACTACAAGTTTCCATCCTGACTTAAATACATTGCTTTTCTTTCAGTATCACTGGGTCAAGATCCTGGAATTCCCTCCCTAATGGCATTGTGGATTTCCCCATAGCACGTAGACTCAGCAGTTTATGAAGGCAGCTCATCACCATCTTCTCAAGAGCAACTAGGGATGGGCACAAAACACTGAACCAGCCAGTAACAGCGACGACTCAAAAGCGAATTTTAAGTGAAAGCTAAAGAAGGTGGAATGATTCTGTCTGATTGATTAGAAATAAGGATTGAGGATTAGCTCTGCAACGGCAAAGAAGGCAATTTTGCATAGCACCTGTGCATGCAACCATACAGGGATGAAGTCATGCATTAAGTGGTTAGTTTTGACAGAGAACAACTTTCTTTTTGTTTACTGAAAGAAAATGTGTCTCATCTTGGGCAAAATTAAACAAATGGTGTAACAGCCAAGAATTACTCTTGGATGTATTAGCAATTCATCCAAGGGAAAAGGGAAATAAGTGGGTAGTAAGCACCATGAGGTGGAAGAAATATTTCCTAGGCAATAATAAACACTAAAATGACAGATCTGATGGACATAAATTACCCACCAACTCCCATTTACCCAAGAGAAATTTAATTAACTTGGCTCTTAATACTAATTTTCGATTAAATAGGGATGAAACAAAGACTAAAATGGTTTTAAGGCCTTGACCCTTCATTTTTAAATGGAACTGCACAGCTTTCAAAACATAATTTGATCAATTAAGCATTTGTAAGATGTTACTATAGAAAATTATAATCTGCAATAGAGAAACATGGACACAAAGATTCATGGTTCACGAATAAGAGGGGATAAAAATATCTAGTTTGAACAGTAACAAGAACTGAAATTGCTGTAAAGTCTCAGCAGATCTGGCAGCATCTGTGGAGAGAAATCAGAGTTAACTTTTCGGATCCAGTGACCCTTCTTCAGAACTGTTTCTTGCGACTGTGATGCTCCTTGTACAAGTCCTTTTGTTGCTAATTTGTGTAGTACTACTCCACCATGCTAGCCCTTTTTATTTTGAAAATTAATTCCAATTACATACAAAAATACCATTATTCTTCGAACACCATACTGTAAGCTTGTTTCCCTTAGCAACTGTGGTGCATTTACGAAATGAACTGCCACAAGAAATGGTGGAGGTGGGTACAATTACAACATTTAAAAGACACCTGGATGGGTACATGAATAGAAAGAGTTGAGGGATATGGGCCAAATGGGACTAGGTCAGATTGGGATGTCAGGTCAGCATGGATGAGTTGGCTGAAGGGCATGTTTCTATGTTGTATTTCTCTATACTTCCAGATATACTCCCATCCTTTCCAATGTTGGAAGTAATACAGAAAGAGTATAACCTTACATCAAGTATATTCATGTTTTAAACTAACTATAATAGATGTGGGTTTCACATTGATGTCACAAGAGACATTTGACCCTGTAAATTGCTACTTTCTAATCTCCTAGCTCACAAACAGATACAGATACGAAGACCCAAAGCTGTCCTCACGTCCTTTCTGCTCTCAATGCTTGGGAAACCTAGCCTCCCACTGTAAAACCTGCAGAGCAGGTCAAGTCAGCAGCTGACAGTTTCATTAAAATACAGTAGTCGAAGAGCCAAGCTGCTTTCTGGAAGCAGGCTGGCCTACTTCCCATTTTCCTGCCTCAGGAAAGAAAAATTGGAAGCAAGCAGATTGGAGGTGGACTGGGATCCAGCTTCAGAATTAAAAAAAATTAGAAATCTGTCTCAACACCAAAACCTCAATTTTATCTGTTAAAAGGCAGTCCGATTAGTCCAAAGTTAGCTGCTCCTGCAGTGCATGCTGCCACACTTGATATTCTAACCTACAATTCACATTATTGCAAAGGCTATATTTCTCTTCTTTCAACTTAATTAGCTAGTGAACCCTGGTCATCTTTTTCAACAGTACTTTCTGGATACCTCTTTGTTGCTATAATCACTTGGCCTTTTCCTATCTTTCTTGCTTCTTTCATCAAACTTAATCCAGCAAGGTTCACCTAGGTTCCTTTGTCATAGCCATGACAACACTGTTCCTGGGTTGTACTGTTCACCAGCTCCCTCCTCAAATGGTCACTTTTAAAGTCTTAATGCTAGCCTGGCTATATCATTTACTCAAGATGACTCATTTCCTGAACTTGATATTATGCATACACCAATTCAAGCTCCAGCTTAGCCTTGTAAATTCCTGCATTTAGAAGCTCTGCATTTAAGTTTAATCGTTATACAGTCACAGGTATATACAGGATGGAAACAGACCCTTCGGTCCAACTCACCCATGCTGACCAGATATCCTAAATTAATCTAGTTCCATTTGCCAGCACTTGGCCAATGTCTCTCTAAACCCTTCCTATTCATATCACCATCCAGATGCCTTTTAAATGTTATATTTTACCAGTCTCCACCACTTTCTCTGGCAGCTCATTTCATACATGCACCACCCTATACATGGAAAAATTACCCTTTAATCCCTTTTAAACCTTTCCCCTCTCATCTCAAACCTATGGTGTGTAGCTCTGGACTCTCACACCCCAGGGAAAAGACCTTGGCTATTCACCCTAACAATGCCCCTCAAGATTTTATAAACCTCTATACGGTCACCCCTCAGCGTCTGATGCTCCAGGGAAAACAGCCCCAGCCTATTCAGCCTCTCCCCATAGATCAAACCCTTCAATGCTGACAACATCCTTGTAAATCTTTCCTGAACCCTTTCAAGTTTCACAACATCCTTCCTATAGCAAGAAGACCAGAATTGCATGCAGCATTCCAATAGTAATGGCCTAACCAATGTTCTGTACAGTTTTCACACCCACTGTAGCTAATTTGGAAGCTTTCCAAAGCAAGGGAACCTCAGCAATTCAGTTTAGTTTTCCTTTTCTTATTATATTTTGCCACTTTGGTTTCACTGAACAAACCCTGCTAGCTCCTTTTAAATTTGACTTCCCCCGAGGCATTGTTTAATTAAGTTCATTTCAGGGCATCAATTCACAAAATTTCACATCTTTTTCACCTTTGTTCCTCTGCACTGCAGCCTTAATTCCTCAATGGCTCTCATACCTGCTTCTGCTCGCTCAAAGCAAAAGCCAGTTCCTGACTTGTTTGTCTTTTGGGTTAATTACCCAAATTGCTGAAAGTTCAGATTTTGGAAGGCTGGGAAAAGAAAAACTGAACTTGCCAGTGCAGAAATCTTTTTCTTCCAAAGTTTACCTTGTGGATTTAATTATCTCCCAATGCAGGTAGTGATCCTTTTGCTTTATTTTTACCTGTACTGAAGATATTTCACTTATGATTTTCATTTATTTAAATTCAGACCTTGCAGCTGGCTTGCTGCAGGACTGGAAGAGACTTGATAGGATGCACCCAACACTCGTAATGCATCCTCTCTCCAACTGAACAATTTAACTGCCCACTCAGTCACTTGTAGAAGGTAGCCCGCCATTTCTTCTCAGTAAATAACCAAGAAATATTGGCCTCATGAAATCTGCCCACAAACCAACTCCCACCCCCACCCCCCACCCCACACTCCCTCCCAACCAAAAGAAGCCATTGCAATCAGTTGCATTCAGAGACAAATCAACCAGATGAAAAATGCTGAAAGTAAACTCATTTACGTGTTAGCAAAATGAAAACATTGCAATGTTAGAGCATTTTTCAATATATAACTGCCTCTCAAAATGTTTCTGAAAACCAAGTACTGCTTTTGAACACAAGCAAGAACAAATCCATTTTGTGGTTTAATCTCTATTTTTGGTAAAAATGCAACTAATTTTTACATTGTGCACCATCATCAAATGTCCACTGTGACATTCCAAGTCAATAAATGTCAAGCTTTCATCACTTGGCTCGTCCACAGACCATAAACTCTCAGCAATACTAAACAGCAAATGGCCAGCATTACAGAACAACTGGGATGCAAATAAAATGCTTTCCAAAGCTGGTGTACTCAATAGATGTAAATTTCTGAACTTGTTTTGTAGTTTCAGCATGTCTGCACATATGGGACCCAGCAACACAGATGTGTTAATGGAAGAGGAATTAGACAGTGAGTCAAGCCTGTGGAGTTTCAGATCTGAGTCACACATGACTTATTCCAGTAAATCAAGTCCTACATCCAACATTTATAAGTTTTTAAATCTTGACTGTAGAGGGCATGTGCCACACTGTCGCATCAATAAGCAAAACAAGAACCAAATACTTTTCAAGGTTGTGATTTAAGATAATCTTCATGATGTAGGAAATTAAAAATAAGCTTCCTATCAAGATTCCCATAAACTGCACCTTACACTCAAAAAGAAAATTAAATTATAAACAAAAGTTATATTATTAACACCTCAACATTAACTGTTTTGTCTATAATTTTACTATGGCCTTAAATTAAAGACCAGCAAAAAAAGTGTATTATAGACTACCTACAAAAATTGTTTTCCAGGGTAAATGGGGGAAATGAAGTAAGAATTGGCAGTTTAGGAGCCTTAATACATCACAACTTTATAGGACAGGCTACTTAGATCAGTGAATCTTTCCTGCCCATCAATTTTGCACGTTCCTTTTGTGCATTTCAGTTAAAAGTATTGCATTTTTGTGAAAATCAGTGACGTATGAGTTAGCTCATCTGTTAATTATAAACAAAGCTAGAAGACATGATCATGACAACCCACCACGCAATTGGCTTGTTTTCTTGTTGTAGCAATTTGGTCTTGGTCACCCTATTTCTCAGGAAGCTGGTCCCTTTGAAACAATTGTTCTCCACTCTAAAGTTATCAAGAGCTCCCAACATTCTGGTCTAATAGCCAATTCCCATGAAAAGTTGAGGAACTGCAATCTTGACATTTGAACTGCTGCATGCTGTAGGGCATTTGAAGAACAAGATATCTTCAAAGTTTTGACTAAGTCTTGTAGAAAGAAATATGTATTTTGATTTATCTTTAAATGCAACTTCAAATAGCTAGGGCAAATCCAGTTATTTTGTTAATCAGGTGCATTTCATTTCCTCTCTCTGCTGTTTCCTATGTGTCCTATATTTATTATCTTAGCCAATAATATTTGACGTTTTTAGCTATAATATACATAGCACTATTGTATTATTAGTGGTCAGCGAAATAAATATCTATAGTCCAACCCATAATAAGCACCAGGCACTATAAGGCAATCAAAGCCTCAATTTACAATAAGTTTGAAAGATTACTTTAAGGCCTAGTGACAGATTCTATTACTCAGATCTAATGGTGCAACTGTTAAACAAATACTGAAACCTGAATAACCATGACATCCATAAAGGTTTAAGGAACACACACTAGAAAAATATACAGAGGGTATATTTAAGCAAAATTAGCGTAACATTAAATTTCAGTTTCATGAAATTTTACAGTACATGGGGAGATCATTCTATCTTTTGAGTGTGCAAACTCTGCTGTTTTCATCTCTGTGCCTGCAAATTATTGTCTTCTGTTTGAATTTAAGAATTACAATGATATTCTTTGTTTTTAATCAGACTTCTACTCTTTAAACAATAAATAACATCTGCCATTACCTAAAAAGGAACAGAGTTTGTGTAAACATGGGAAGTTTTGCAATTTCACTTCATTGTGATTTGATCAACAAAGATAGAATTATTAACCCATTTGCACAAAAGTGCAACTGTTGGTTTTAATATTTCCTAAACAGAAGAAACATTACAGGAAGGAAGGATGATCTTAAAAAAAACAGAAGAGAAAGGTTATTATTGTATTGAATGTTCTGAATGATGAATGGAATAGATGGATTCAAGCTGTGTGCTAAAGAATTAACAGCTGTTCAGAGTGAAATTACGCAGGAAAGCATTCACTGTGAACAGCCTTCAGTGCCAGCAAAGAACCAACACAGATTCCTGCACCATTAGTCAAAGTTGAAAATAACAATTACCTACACATTAAATCAGCATTGTCTCTGGCCCATTGAACCTAGTGGTACAAACATGCAACAGGGAATAAGAAAATCAATGATAGTCCCTTATATCTCCCCAAATATCAAAGGATTGCCTTCAGACCAAAAATAGGGCAGTTAGAAGTAGATGTCTCTGGTTGTTGCAATCTATCAATTATCTTAAGCTCATGGTGATGTAGAATTGCCACATCTCACTAAAGTAAGCACATTGGAATTTAATGCAAAAGAATTAAAACTTTATGCAAAGTCCCCAATCTCCTGTCAGGCTAACAGACATCATGGACCAGGTTTCTGTAGAGTCATAGAGATACAAGAGACTCTTTGGTCCAACTCGTCCATGCCGACCAGATATGCCTAATCTATTCTAGTCCCATTTGCCAGCAATTGGCCCGTATCCCTCCAAACCCTTCCTATTCATATACCCATCCAGATGCCTTTTAAATGCTTTAATTGTACCAGCCTCCACCACTTCCTCTGGCAGCTCATTCCATACACGCACCACACTCTGCATGAAAATGTTGCCCCTTGGGTCTCTTTTATATCTTTCCCCTCTCATCCTAAACCTATGCCCTCTAGTTCTGGACTTCCCCACCCCAGGGAAAAATACTTTGCCTATTTACCCTGTCCATGCCCCTTATGATTTTATAAACCTCTATAAGGTCACCCCGCAGCCTTCAATGCTCCAAGGAAAACAGCCCTAGCCTATTCAGCCTCACCCTATAACTCCAATCCTGGCAACATCCTTATGAATCTTTTCTGAACCCTTGCAAGTTTCACAAAATCCGTCTGATAGGAAGGAGACCAGAATTGCATGCAATATTCCAAAAGTGGTCTGACCAACGTCCTGTACAGCTCCAACATGACTTAATTACTATTCATTACAAATAAACAGAACCTAGCTACAGGTAAATAATTATGAACTGCTGACATGTAATTCCACCAATTAAACTTGAACTCCATCTAAACCTCCCATATATATATATATATATATATATATATACACATACAGATAGGCAAAAAAAATTGATGTTTTGGGTGGAAGGGGAAAAAACCAGGAAAGGAATTCAATAGCGGCAATCCACAGGGTCAACTGAGATTATCGACTTGCTTGCTGGGACTGGTTGTACTTTGAATATTTTTAGCTGTTTACAGGAGGCACAGACAATTGGTACATTAATTACAGCATTATATTACATACATTACAGCAACTGGTGAGGAAAACAAACTGGCTTTCTTCAGGCTTTATGTAGTTTATGAGAGAAATACAAACTAGTTGCCCTTCCAGTGGTTAGAAACATTCAGAGTCACTCACACACACAAGGTGTTCAACAAGCCAAGAACCATCCACGTGGTTATTCATAAAAAAGTGGCCTTTGTCATCCACAGGTGGTCATAACTCCAATCAGCAACTTGTTACTGATTTTAAACACACCCTGGTACCAGTCCATTTGCAAACAGCCTCCCCTATTGGTTAAATAAAGCAGCATTGTAAATTTACAATGAGCGCCAGTTACTTGCTTTTAAAAAATACAGCAATCCATTCCACAATCCTTTGTTTTAAAATAGTTCTTTTTCCATTTCAGCCCATCATCAAAACTACAGAAAAATGAAAGATCTGGTCTTCAGAGTGATTAATCTGCTCATCATTTCTGGCATTCAGCTCTTGTTGCTTTCTTCTCAATACTTATACGGATGGCTGGCAGTGAGCGTAAGCCTCACGCTGTCAGAACGTAAGCTTGATATCAGCAACTCCTTCTCAACTCTTATGGAGGCAACATATGTAAACTGGGTACTCACCAGTTCCACATTAAACTATAGGGAATCTGGGGAAGATCTCACCTCCATGTATGTGGCTACTGGCATGCAGCTCTACCCCACTGGCCATGAACCTGATGCCCAGCTACAAGTAAAGAGCCTTAATGTCTTATAGGGGTCTTGATAGACAAGGCAGTTAAGGGAATAAACCCCACAGAAAATCCAAAGCTGAGTCCCATAAGCAATCAGGTTCCTTTCATCACCAGAAAGTAAAATTTTAAACCTTGCCTTTCCTTTGGACAATATTAGCAGTGCTGGCCACCTACCTCAGGCTGGACAACTTCAATTAGTTTAAAGTTAGGTACTGTCCTGCCATAGACTGCTTGCTTTATTGGATTTTTGGAACTTACAGCGTTATCTCTGAACAAGCAGATTGATCATCTAGTACCAGGCAAGACAAGCACAACAAAGAAGACACCAGACTTGCACATTGTAAGATGGAATACAAGAATTTTTTGCTTTCATTTAGAGTCAAAGAGTCATAGAGATGTACAGCTTGGAAACAGACCCTTCAGTCCAACCTGTCCATGCCGACCAGATATCCCAACCCAAACTAGTCCCACCTGCCAGCACCCGGCCCATATCCCTCCAAACCCTTCCTATTCATATACCCATCCAAATGCCTCTGAAATGCAATTGTACCAGTCTCCACCACATCTTCTGGCAGCTCATTCCATACACGTACTACCCTCTGCGTGAAAAAGTTGTCCATTAGGTCTCTTTTATATCTTTCCCCTCTCACCCGAAACCTATGCCCTCTAGTTCTGGACTCCCCAACCCCAGGGAAAAGACTTTGTCTATTTATCCTATCCATGCCCCTCATAATTTTGTAAACCTCTATAAGGTCACCCCTCAGCCTCCAACGCTCCAGGGAAAACAGCCCCTGCCTGTTCATTCTCTTCCTGTAGCTCAAATCCTCCAATCCTGGCAACACCCTTGTAACATCTTTTCTGAACCCTTTCAAATTTCACAACATCTTTCCGATAGGAAAGAGACCAGAATTGCACGCAATATTCCAACAGTGGCCTAACCAATGTCCTGTACAGCTACAACATGACCTCCCAACTCCTGTACTCAATACTCTGACCAATAAAGGAAAGCATACCAAACACCTTCTTTACTATCCTATCTACCTGCGACTCCAATTTGTATCAGATCACATATTATTCCAGCAACGTTTATTTGGGCAGTGCTACCCAACCGGGCATGAGCTAATTGAAATGCATATCCTGATAATGAAAACTTTAAAATCAAAGGTCATATTGAATTTGAATGGTTAACTGTTTCCCTCTTACAGATTTGCCAAACCCAAGTTCCTCCAAAGCTTTTGTTTCAGATTTCCAGCACTCGCTGTGTTCTCCAATGGTTTTAATTAAACCTTTTAAATGGAAATAATCTGTAGATAATCTTGAACATTTCAACTGATGGGCCATGACTATTTCCTTTGGCAGTTTAATTGTTCAACGTGACATTGTCCTTGGGAAGAAAGATTGCTGATGCATTACCTTGGAAACAAATGGTCTTTGTAGTTTGTCTTGATGACTGAATTGTGTTTTATCATGACATAGGGAACCAATTACTCATTTCTGTCAACTTCCACCAATCCATTCCACATTTTGTAGAACGTAGTCCAACTATTTGCTTTCTTGCTTTGCTGTAGTGATTTCCATTCCAATCTTTTATCAAGGATAGAACACCTCTCAGTGATTTGTGCAGAACAGTGAAGTGCTAGCTCCCACCCCTTCCTGGGCCTCTCCACCCCCATCAACGGTGACCAACTCAACATGGACATCTTCCACAAACCCACCAACTCCCACAGCTACCTGGACTACACCTCTTCCCACCCTGCCTTCTGTAAAAACACTATCCTTTATTCCCAAGTCCTCTGCCTCCGCTGCATCTGCTCCCAGGAGGACCAATTCCACCACAGAACACCCCAGATGGCCTCCTTCTTCAAAGACTGCAATTTCCCCTCCCACGTGGTCAATTATGCCCTCCAGCGCATCTCATCCACTTCCCGCATCTCCGCCTTCAAACCCATCCCTTCAACCACAATAAAGGACAGAACCATCCGGTCCTCACCTTCCACCCCACCAACCTCCAGATACATCGTATCATCCTTCGCCATTTCCACCATCTACAAACAGACTCCACCACCAGAGATATATTTCCCTCCCCATCCTTATCTGTGTTCCATAAAAACAATTCCCTCTGCGACTCTTATCAGGTACATGCCCCCCCACCAAACCATCCTCCCCTCACATCACAAGGATTGCATAACCTGTGCCCAAACCTCCCCCCTCACCTCCATCCAAGGCCCCAAAAGAGCCTTCTACATCCATCAGAGATTTACCTGCACCTCCACTCTTCATTTACTGTATCCGTTGCTCCCAATGCGGTCTCCTCTACACTGGTGAGACAGGACACTACTCGCAGAACGCTTCAGAGAACATCTCCAGGACACGCTCACAAAGCAACCCCACCCCCCAGTGGCCAAACACTTTAACTCCCCCGCCCACTTCACCTAGGACATGCAGGTCCTCGGCCACCTCCATCATCAAGTCCTAGCCACCCAACGCCTTGAGGAAGAACGCCCCATTTTCTGCCTTGGGACCCTCCCACCACATGGGATTAATGTGGATTTCACCAGTTTCCTCATTTCCCCTTCCCCCACTTTATCCTGGATCCAACCTTCCAACTCGGCACCGCCCTCTTGACCTGTCCATCTTCTATCACCCTCACCTTAACCTCCTTCCCCCTAACGCATTTCCAACACCTCTCCTCCCTACCTTTTATCTTTGCCTGCTTGGCGCACTTTCCTCATTCCTGAAGAAGAGCTCATACCGAAACATTGATTCTCCTGCTCCTCCGATGCTGCCTGACCAGCTGTGCTTTTCCAGCACCACACTCATGATTCTGATCTACAGCATCCGCAGTCCTCACTTTCTTCTAGCTCTGCTGCTGTCAAGACATAAGACAGCCCTGTGATTTATAAGGAACTTACGACGCTCAATGTGGACATTGATATGTGGCAAAAAACCAGGCAAGCTTAAAACAATTCATTAAAAGAGAAATACTACATCTTTTTCATTCAGGTGTAAACTCAACAGGCAACAAACAAATGTGGAATAGGGTTTGCAGTCTAATATATGTTATTTGTGATGCTAGAGAAACTTTGTACTGTTCACTGGTCAACAAAAAAGGCCCAGTTAATGCAACACTCACCTCCATTCCAGATATCAAGGATCAGTTGAGAGACACATGATGTTGCCATCAGTACAAGGGACTGTAATGCTTAAGGAATTCAAAGGGTGGGTACTGATTACACCCGCTTGGCCACTGTGCATAGGGCATCAAGGAATCAGCAAGGTTATTGAAAATGAAAAGCTACTGGATTTGTGTTGTTACAATAGTCTTGATATAATCAACAGGTATTTCCAAACCAAACCATGCCACAACGCGTCCTGAAGCTATCAGTCACACCAGTACAACAGGTAGCTTTCTCGCCGCTACTCTCCGAGCTTTCACAGCACTATGACATTAGCCACTCCTTGATGTGTAGCAAGGTTGACCTTCAGCCAAAGAAGCTATCCTTCTCTAAAAATTAAAGTCATCCTCAGATCAACATTTGCCACAGCAATGCAGTGATCCAAGAGCTCTTCAACATCTTCAATCAGGTTCTTTTGGACAACATCCAGTGCCAGAAGACAGGGTCATATTGGGATTGTTGGCATGCCTTGTTCTATATCTCCACACTGACTGTGCACTGGAAGATCAGAGGAAGGGTGTGTGCCTTACCAAACTGAAATACATAGTCAGTTAGTCTAACCAAGAGAATAATTCTCAATAACGACAAACAAGGTCTTAGCAAGCAAAATCTACAAGTTCTCAGAGATTCCAGGATCAAGACTCAGCAGGCTATTTGGCATGTTGCAACAGTGTACAACTTGCTGCTGAACTGCAGGATACTAGAGTGATGTATGAAAGAATAAGAAAGCAATAGGCCGAACAGCAACCAAATCATCCCCACAAAGGTAGAAACAGGGATGATCATCACTAAGCCCAGCAAGAAGATTGAGAGGTGGGTGGAACAGTACCTTAACTAGAAGCAAACCAGCTCTTCGTGCCATTTCAGACTTAATGTATTGTAAATGGAGGAACTGAATATTGAGCACATTATTGTAGAGATCAACAAGGTTATTGTCAATCTTGTCAATTGTACATCCTTGGGAAATGATAGCATTCTAACTGAAACCATCAGAAGTGAGAAAATTCCGCACTGCTGTAGCACCTCCATGAGCTTTTGCCTCTCTTATGGAAGGTAAGATTTGTGCCTCAAGTCATGCATGACTCAAATACCGTCATTTGCAGGAAATATAGGAGACCAGTGACAATCAACAGTTGCTTGTGTTGCTCTGATGCAGCTGTTATGTCAAAGTTGAGAAGTTGTGTGTGGACCAACTGTAAACTAACCAAAAATATAAAGCTTCACATGTACCAGACCTTGTTCATAATATCCTCCTTTACAGTAGTGAAACATGGAAAATATATGCAAGTCAAAAAAAATGCAAAAGAACAGCTTCCATCTCTAATGCCTCAAAAAATTATTAAGCATATCCTGGCAGGACAGCATGTTGAATATGATAGCATACCAGCATGCAGGTATGCCCAATATGTCATCTTCGAATCAGAGGCTGGGTTACATAGGCCAAATGGATGATGGCCGCATCCTCAAAGGGACACTCCACGTTGAGTTTATTAATGGTAGAAGACTAACAAGCAACCGACAATACAAGGACATTTGCAAGCAAGATCTCAAGTTGATAGGGATCAGAGAAGACCTTGTTGCTGACTGAAGTACCTGAAGCCAGGCAGTCTGGATAGGCACGTAAAAATTGGAGGACAGATAACTGACCAAATGGCTGATAACAGAGCCCAATGCTAAGAAACATCAGTTGACTTTAGGTCATTATGCATCTGGTGCAAATGAATAGCAAAGGGCTGTCACATACCAAATAGATACATACTTATTTCAGCCACAATACATTATGTTCAATCCAGAAGTGACATGCAGCCTAGGCACAGTCCATCTTTACCGTAGACAAACAGATGCCAGAATAGTTAGCAACAGTAAAACTTTACTGGATAGTCTTTTTAGTTGGGTCGGTTCATTGGTATGGTCAAAAGAAAATACATCAAGTTACAGTTTCTTAAAGAATCCCTACAGTGCAGAAGCAGGCCATTCAGCCCATCAAGTCTACATCAACCCTCTGAAAAGCATCTCACCCAAACCCAACTCCCTACCCTATCCCAGTAACCCTGCATTTCCCATGGCTAACACATCCCTGGACACTATGGGCAATTTAGCATGGCCAATCCACCTAACCTGCACATTTTTGGACTGTCAGAGGAAACTGCAGCACCCGGAGGAAACCCACGCAGATACAAGGAGAATGTGTCAACTCGACGCACAGTCAGTCATCAGAAGTTGGGATCAGACCCAGGTTCTTGGCGCTGTGAGGCAGTAGTGCTAACCATTGGGCAACTGGAGCCCTCACCATCCCGACCTGTCCATGGGTTGGTCAAGTTCTTAGCTAAGTGCAGGCTGAATACTTGTGTAGATTGCAGACAGACTGTAAAGTTTCACTTGTGCTTCAAGTTAAAGCTGTGGGGCTGGTAAGGTGGCACAGAACTCGACCAATCTACCAAAAAGCAACTTTTGATTACTAAGTCCCATATTTACAGGATGACCTCCAGTCCATTAGGAATCAAACACTGTCCCTCAGCAGTTACAATATCCTTCAATATATGGAAATGGCTGTTTCAGTTTATTCACAGAAAAAAGTTTGGGATAAGGGCACAGCTGAACATAGTCCAATGTTTCACTTCCCTCTAAAATATGTCAAAAATAAAAGTTGCAAGGTAACCAGGAAATGCATTTGCTGCATTAATAAGTCAGCACAGTATTCAAAGGTACAGATCAAGAATCTATTAAGCTTGGATAATTATGGCTCTTCTGGAAGGCTGAAATCAAAAGATATTACCAAAAATATCCTGACTAGATGACTATATTCCCTACAGTATGGAAACAGGCCATTCATCCCAACAAGCCCATACCGACCCTCCAAAGAGTAACCCACCCAGAACCATTCCCCTACTCTACATTTACTCCTGACTAATGTACCTAACACTATGGGCAATTTAGCATGATCAATTCCTCTAACCTGCACATCTTTGGATTGTGGGAGGAAACTGGAGCACCCGGAGGAAACCCACACAGACATGAGAATGTGCAAACTCCATACAGACAGTCGCCCGAGACAGGAATCGAACCCGGGTCCCTGGTGCTGCGAGGCAGCAGTGCTAACTGCTGAGCCACCATGCCGCCAAAAAAAGTTTTTTTTCAGTTTTACAATCTTAAAACAATGCAGCAACTTTCATGCAAAACCAAAATAGATGACAATGAAGGCACACAAATTAATTATGGATACTGAGGTGATGAAAAAATCCCTCATGTTAACATATCTAATTCAGAAGTAATTTAATTAATTGATTGACTGATTGATTGATTAATTAATTGACTGAGTAAAATAAAGAGGGTAACAGGTAGGATTGGTACATGGAAGGTTCTTGAAGACAATAGTTAATAAACACTCATCCACAAAACAAACACCTCTTGGTTTCTATTTCAATGACTGTCTTGGATCCAATTTGAAATCCTAAACTAAATTGCCATACTGATCTGGCCAGTAACATGTATGCCGTAAGGGTTAAGTAATAACAATACTACGACATTCAATGATGAGGTTGTGTTAAATACCAAATAAAAAGCACATGAACAAGTTGTCAATCGTTCAGGAGTCTGAATTGGAAATGTTAACATCTAGAGATAGACAAGGGGACTGAAGAAATCCTATGTGAGACTAACTAAATGTTATTAACATTATTAAACAATAGCATTCCAATATTTGTGAGAATATTGCTGAAGTAAAGCACAGTATGAACCTCAACTGAACAGACTACAAAAGGTGTTTATGTAAACGAGGTGACCAGGTTAACAGGTTGTTGATGTAGCCAAATGCGATTTATCTGGGGAATGTCAGAGGCAGATCAGAGGTAAAATCTTCAGTTTCCTAACAGCTAAAAGGGAAAAAAAAAGGACAAAACATTGGATCGGAGCTCCTTCATGGGGCTAGTGTTGACATGTTTTGAAATATTTTCAGGCAATAAACTAAATTTATGCCAATAACAGGAATAATGTGATGGACCTCATTCTTTTGAGTACGACAAGGAGAAGAATAAACTGAAATTCAGTTATAAACTTTATTTGTTCATTTACTGAGTGAACAAAAAGGAGTTAATTCATTTACAATTGATCTCACTCGACCAGTGTTCTTGTATTGGACTTCTGGCAGAGGGAGAAATGGTTTTGAGGACACACATGACCTATGCTAAAGGATGCACATGATGAGTGATATCTGAAAATGACCACTGGGTTATATAATTCAATATGGTGCAGTAAAAATAAACTCAATCGAGGGAAAACAAATACAATTTAAAGAGCAATCTCTGATGCTGAGACCAGGAATACTTAGAGTTCACCAAAAATTTCTAATACACATTTTAGGACAAGGCTTTGTACAATAGTGTAGGTCACAATATGTTCGCACTACAATAAGGAACATCATGGGTTTCGGATTGGGTTTAGACAACAGTCGTACAGTCAGCATTAATCTCTAGATGTTTAAAAAAAGTGTTAAGTCTGGAAGGAAGATTATGATAAACAAATGAAGTGGAAAAAAATTGACAGAAACATTATTGGGCCTAGTTTCCTAGTGGTTTCATGTCAGAGTACCCAGGTGTTATATGCTGATTTGGGTCATTTTATAATGTAATAGCTTGTAGTGCTGGGGTTCTTTGTACATTATGAAATAGTAGATGTGCCATTGAAAATAAACATAGAATGGATGTATTTTGGTGTTACTTCTGATTCTCCAGGTTCTGATGGGTATTTTACCTGTACTTGTGAATACAATACATGTTCATGATAGGGTTTTAATCTTGTGTACATCAAAACCACCTTGAAAGTTAACCAATTTCTAGGGCCTGAGCCTTTCTTTGGCCTGAGTGAAAGTTTTGTTTGGTCCCAGATCAATACTAGGTTAGAATATTTTTAAAAATATTCTTTCATGGGACTGCCTTTGCTGTTGAATTCATGTATCGCTGGACATCGGTGTGCATCCAGGAAAGTTAACAAACTGAAATTCACAACTGATCTTGGAGGAACCTATTTGGGAGAGGTCACAGCACAGAAACAAATAAGTTTAATAGCTTTAAGTGTGGCTTTGCTGTAAGTCTGCAGAAGTAGAGTGCGTTCTTCATTATTTATATGCTTTATTGAGATATGTCTCTGGATTAAACTTAAAAATATAAGCCATAAGTATTAAGTTAGCCTGGAGCAATGTTTTAAAGAGGAATAAGAGAGTGCTATTTTCTGGGTCTGCAGATTGAAAGAAGCAAGTATGGTTCTCAGTAGAGTGATACGCTCGTCTTGTCGGATGTGGGAGTTGAGGAAGAGTTTACGTGTTACTGAGGATTATATCTGCAATAAATGCCATTAGTTGCGAATCCTATCAGATCGAATGGATTAGTTGGAGAGACAGTTAGAGGCAATAATGAATTTACAAGAGGTAGGGGGTGTGATGGATGGCAGTTATAGGAAGGGAGAAAAGCCGCAGATACAGTCATATAAATGGATTAGCTCCAGGAAAGGTGAGAGAGGTAAGCAAGTAGTACAGGAGTCTTTTGTGGCTATCCCCATTTCAAACAAGTATTCTGTTTTGGAAAATGATGGGGATGGTGGATCTCAGGGGAATGTAGCGTGAACAGCCAAGTTTCTGGTACTGAGACTGGCTCTAATGCAATGAGGGTTATGTCGGGTTCCAAGAAATAAATTGTGTTTGGGGACTCTCTAGACAGTGGCACAGATAGACGTTTCTGTGGCTGGCAGTGAAAAATCAGAATGGTGTGTTGCCTCCTTGGTGGCAGGTCAAGGATGTCTCAGAGAGGGTGCAGAATGTTCTCAAGGGGAGAGGGCCCAGGTCATTGTACACATTGGAACCAACGACACAGGAAGAGATATAGGGTAGTTATGGTAGGGGGATCTTAACTTTCCAAACATAGACTTGGACTGCCATAGTCTTAAGGGTTTAGATGGAGAGGAATTTGTTAAGTGTGTACAAGAAATTTTTCTGATTCGGTATGTGGATGTACCTACTAGAGAAGGTGCAAAACTTGACCTACTCTAGAGAAATAAGACAAGGCAGGTGACTGAGGTGTCAGTGGGGGAGCACTTGGGGGCCAGCGACCATAATTCTATTACTTTTAAAATAGTGATGGAAAAGGATAGACCAGATCTAAAAGTTCAAGTTCTAAATTGGGGGAAGGCTAATTTTGACAGTTTCAATCAAGAACTCTCAAAAGCTGACTGGGGGCAGACGTTCGCAGGTAAAGGGATGGCTGAAAAATAGGAAGTCTTCAGAAATGAGATAACGAGAATCCAGAGATAGTATATTCCTGTTAGGGTGAAAGGAAAGGCTCATAGGTGTAAAGAATGCTGGATGAGAAAATAAGGGTTTGGTTAAGAAAAAGAAGGAAGCATATGTCAGGTATAGACAGGACAGATCGAGTGAATCCTTAGAAGAGAATAAAAACAATAGGAGTATACTTAAGAGGGAAATCAGGAGGGCAAAAAGGGGACATGAGATAGCTTTGGCAAATAAGATCAAGAAGAATCCAAACGTCTTTTACAAATATATTAAGGACAAAAGGGTAACTTGGGAGAGAATAGGGCCCCATAAAGATCAGCAAGGCGGCCTTTGTGTGGAGCCGCAGGAGATAGGGAAGATACTAAACGAGAATTATGCATCAGTGTTTACTGTGGAAAATGACATGGAAGATATAGAACGTAGGGAAATAGATGGCGATGTCCATATTACAGAGGAGGAAGTGCTGATGCTTTGAAACACATAAAAGTGGATAAATCCCCAGGACCTGATCAGCTGTACTCTAGAACTCTGTGGGAAGCTAGGGAAGTAATTGCTGGGTCCGTTGTTGATATATTTGTATCATCATCAATAGTAACAGGTGAGGTGCCGGAAGACTGGAGTTTGGCTAATGTGGTACCACTATCTAAGAAAGATGGTAAGGACAAGTCAACGAACTATAGACTAATGAGCCTGACGCTGGTGGTGGGCAAATTGCTGGTGGGAATCCTGAGGGACAGGATGTATATGTATTTGGAAAGGCAACGACTGATTAGGAATAGTCAGCATGGCTTTGTGCATGGGAAATCGTGTCTCACAAACTTAATAGAGTTTTTTGAAGAAGTAACAAAGAAGATTGATAAGGGCAGAGCGGTAGACCTGATCTATATGGACTTCAGTAAGGCATTCGACAAGATTCCTCATGGGAGATTGGTTAGCAAGGTTAGACCTTATGGAATACAGGAAGAACTAGCCATTTGGATACAGAACTGACTCAAAGGTAGAAGACAGAGGGTGGTGGTGGAGGGTTGTTTTTCAGACTGGAGGCCTGTGACCAATGGAGTGCCACAAGGATGGTGCTGGGTCCACTATTTTTCGTCAGTTATATACATGATTTGGATATAAACATAGGAGGTATAGTTAGTAAGTTTGTAGATGACACCAAAATTGGAGACAGCGAAGAAGGTTACCTCAGATTACAACGGGATCGTAATCAGATGGGCCAATGGGCTGAGGAGTGGCAGATGGAATTTAATTTAGATAAATGCAATATGCTGCATTTTGGAATGAAAACTTTAGCCGGACTAATACACTTAACGGTAAGATCCTAGGGAGTATTGCTTAACAAAGAGACCTTGGAGTGGAGTTCATAGCTCCTTGAAATTGGAGTCTTAGGTAGACATGATAGTGAAGAAGACGTTTGGTATGCTTTCTTTTATTGGACAAAGTATTGAGTACAGGAATTGGGATGTCACGTTGCAGCTGTACAGGACATTGGTTATGCCACTTTTGGAATATTGTGTGCAATTCTGGTCTCCATCCTATCAGAAGGATATTGTGAAACTTGAAAGTGTTCAGGAAAGATTTACAAGGATGTTGTCAGGGTTGGAGGATTTGAGCTATAGGGAGAGGTTGAGTATGCTGGGGCTGTTTTCCCTGGAGCGTCATAGGCTGAGGGGTGATCTTATCAAGGTTTATAAAATCATGAGGGGCATGGATAGGATAAATAGACAAAGTCTCTTCCCTGGGGTGAGGGGAGTCCAGAACTAGAGGGCATCGGTTTAGGCTGAGGGGGGCAACTTTTTCACGCAGAGGGTGGTACGTGTATAGAATGACCTGCCAGAGGAAGTGATGGAAGCTATTACAATTGCAACATTTAAAAGGCATCTGGATGGGTATATGAATAGGAAGGGTTTGGAGGGATATGAGCCTGGTGTTGCCAGGTGGGACTAGATTGGGTTGGGATATCTGGTTGGCATGGACAGGTTGGACCGAAGGGTCTGTTTCCAGATTGTACATCTCTATGTCTCTAACTGAGTGGCTGACTAAGTCATTTCAGAAGGCAATTAAGAATCAATCACATTACTTTGGATCAACACTCCCACTAAGCCATGCACTCTGATCAGCATCTACTTCTGGTTTTGGAAGATGCTGTCACTTGTAGGCCTTGGAGCTCTATCTAGAAGAAAACAAAAATTAGAGGGAAGGTTGCAATGGATCTAGAATCATATGTTGGCCAGAAAAAATGAGGATTAGAGAGAAAAAAAAATTGCAGATGTAAATTTCCTTCCTTAAAATGGTATGAGTGAATCAGATAGGTTTTACGGCAATTGATGATTGTATCATGAGACTGGTTTTCAATTCCAGAATTCATGAATTGATATAAATTCTACAAGCTGTGAAAGTGGGAGTTAAATCCATGGCTCCAGAGGATTGGCATGCACCTTTGGATTATGCCTACAGTGTTGTCTCCCCAGTGGAATCCTTTTGCTTCACTTTGGACAGCTAAAACAGGAGAACATAGAATTCCAGACAGGTAGGTCACACTCGAAAACCTGCACAAACTGACTGGAGGCCCAGAGTTTACAACACAGGAAAGATTTTAAAAACCAAAGTCAAAGAAAAGACAAAACAGCTCAAGTATTATCAACTAACAATTCAGCTGACAACTAGAAAATAAGTCACTATGGTCCAGGTCCATACAACTTAGTTCCGGCCAACGTTGCAAAACTCGTAACCATTAACCTGCTGAGATGTATGTAATGAAAAGACTCTAAAAATGTTCATCCTTGGGCTGAATGATGCAAATCTGTGTCAGTACCAATCCTGTGGACGCTGTGCTTTCAGCTGCCAAAGTTTTAGATTCTCCCCGCTAGATCTATCGATTGCTGTACCCCTCTCAAAATGTTTCTTAAAATTCACCTCTGAATATCATTTTTCGGTCACCTGTCCTAATAGCTGCTTATGTCAAACTTTGTCTGATTACCCTCTCGTGAAACATTTTGCTCGTTTAAGATACTAAAAGAATGCAATTTTTTGCTATTTCCTTCAAAACAGTTCTTTGTCAATATGAAGACAGTAACACTATCTTCATGTTATGCAACATTGTATTGTTATTTGAAACGGAAATGAAATCAATGACTAGGATTATTTGGTAACAAGTCTTATTTTTATAAGAAAGAACAGAAGTGGAAAAGTGATTTACATGTATATATAATCAAAGTTGCAGCTTGTGTAAAATAAACAGCTGTAATTTATAAAAATTCCATTCTGAGTAACATTCATTATGGAACCACTACAGAGCATTTGTACACAGGCAGACATTCCTCCTGCACAGATAAAAGTGGGTAATCTATTTTAAATGTGAACTGTCTCCAGATTCATGCATGTGGGTGGACAGCAGTCATTCTTGGTTTTAAAATACTTTTCAATGCCATGCAACTGAACTGAAACAGCTGCAAAGGTTCTATTACGCTTGCAAGTTCCCTGCAGCATCAAGTTAATAATTAGCTGTTGATTCCACCAGTTACCACAGGAGTTAAGTTGTATAAATAACCTAAACCCAAATTGTTCCTCTCAATATGTGCAAAGCTCCACACTAGTGTTAGGCATAAAAAGAAAAAGTTTGAAATAAATTAAAGAGATGACAATTAAGAAATTTGTTTATTTGAAAAATAAGATATTAATAACTAATAGACTTACTCCATAATGCGTCAACATGTGTACACTGAACAGCGTCTCATTAATTTTAAAAGAAAAGGTCTTCTTTTAATACAACCTCCATAGTCTTATTTGTGTCAAAAAGTAGTGATATACAAGAACTATCACACAAGGGAGTTTCAGCAAGGAAGGAAGGATGTTGTATTCCGTCAGTAAAATCCATTTTCGGGATTATTGTGAACTTGCTCTTGCTGGGAAATCTCAGACTGATCCAAGCCCAAATCACATCACAGAATAGATTTCACTTTAAAAATAATCATAGCTTGATCAGAGTGTAAATTTACATAATGTAACTTTTGTTTCATGGAAACAGGAGCAGTTGACTATGAACTGTGCGGATCATTGTCTAGATCAGAGGATTAGTAGTTCCTCAGTTCAGATTTTGTGAGATTCACTGTTTCCTTCAGCTTTTGAATACCTATTACAGAGAGAAAGAAAATCACCAAGAAGAAAACAGAGAAATGAAAAGATCAGGAAATCACTCTGCTATGTAAAAAGCTGCCGTGGCCTAACTGGACTATAGACTGCTCTCTCATTAGAGAGAAATGATTGGTGGTGTTTAAATCTGAGGGTCAGTATGCCTCAGGCAAGGAGGGAGGTTGAGAAGGAGAGACCTTCACAGTGACCTCAGCCAGTGCAGGAATTGAATCCATACTGCTGGCATCACAATGCACTGCAAACCAGCCAACTGAGCTAACCAATCCCTACTGCCAGAGAAAAGAAAAATAAGTGAGAAATTGAACAAATGGTGACCTAAAGTGATTGGAGGAAATACAGGGTGAAGGGTGATTAAAGCATTCAACAAAAATGATCAAGACCATTAAAACATCATGTGCTCTTCACATAACAAATTTAAGTTTTATGTAAAATGATCTACCAGGATTATTTGTTTTAAAATGTAAAGAGGTGCTGACTAACGAATATTCAAACTCATTTCTTTTTTAAAGGAAAGAAACACTGTCAATGTGTTGAAAACATCTGATCTTCGGCAAAGCTTTTTCAGCTTCTAGGAACCAAGCCTGACTGAAAATTTCCCAAAATGTTGCCAACTTCGCAAGCTGGCTGGTGTAAGGAAATAAAACTGCAATGCAAAAGCAAAACATTTTAAATTTCAGCATTCAACAGAGTAGGCATGTAAGAATGCCAAGGGGCATCAAAAGTAAACCTTTGAACTACAATAAAAATAACAAAGTGATAATGGCATAATCAGCCTGCCCGTATGTGCAATAAACTGTTTTAAATTTGTACCAGTCATGAATATAAAATATTAAATCAGTTTAAAAAACATCATCCAGCTACTTATTAATGAAAAAAAGCCTTGCAGTAAAAATACATAATTTGAAGGCTGCAATAAATTTTATTGAGAGGGCATGTAGATAAAGCAATTTGAAACTCAATTGCTTTAAGATTCATTCAATCTAATAGAAGCATCGGGTACAATATGTATAAAGTAGTAATCTTGAATTTATACAAAACATTGGTTAGATCCCATTCCTTGCCTGCACCTGCAATTCTGTTTCCACATTTGACTCTGGATTCAAGAAAGCTAACTTTTTTATTACCTCACATTTTAAAGAACCCACCCAAAAACACTGAACATTTCCAAGATGGAATAATATTTCTGAGATCACAAAGACCTGCAGTCAAGTGGGGAATCAGAAGAACTGAACAAAGAAAATATATGTGGCCATATTACCAGCAGTGTAAGCAACGAGGCCCAATATAAACAATTTCTGCAAGCAAGGCCTGATGGAATGTGAACAGCCAAAGTTACACAGGTCAAAAACAAACAAGTATCAGCCCAGACCAAAGGAAGTCACTATGTTCTAAAACTCATTAGAGGTACTCAGTCAAAACATTAGGGAGAGATATCATATTTGTGTATTCCCCAGATTCAGCTAGAAACCTTGGTAACATGGAGTAATCATACCTTGGAAAGGGGGTGGATACACTTGGTCTACCCTCATTGGGTGCTGTGACTCCATTGGCTGAAGTCAGAGAACATTCCAGAAGGGCTCAGGAAAGGGGGGAATATAAAGGGATACCTGGCAGTCATTCCTTCAGCAAAGATTCAGCAGGCAAAGGTGGTTTGGTGATTGGAACCATGGCCATGAGATTTTAAGATTCTGGATTGACTGGCTTGAAGCTGGCGAGTCTCAGCCCATGTAAATAAAAGATGACCTGATGATGGATACCAGCCTCTGTGCAGTTATTTCAGATGGCAAGGTCCTCCTTTGTATTAAGAAGACCCTGAGTACCCATGGAGCTCCGTGAATTGGATCCTGCAGCTCAATCTAGCTCACCAGTGTGGGTAGTGTATGTGTTTTCAGGCGTCAGCTTAGTTTGGGAAAGTTAATTTGTATAACAGTTGTTTTCTTCAGTTTGTGTTTTAATCTAACTACGTTTGAATCACAGTCCTTTGTTTGCTTCATACAATAAGAGCTCCTTGTAATATTATGAGAGTAATAAGCTGGTTAAAATGTCACATGCAATATATATTACAAAGTTGGAAGAAAATGCAAAAGCAAATGACGTTAATTTAGTGACAGGAAGAGAAGCTCCTTTACTCTTTTGTCAGAACTCAAACTGGATTCCAAGAATTTGCATGCTCGATTTGTTTCCTTTATCCTAGGAACAGAGTCATTATCCCATGAGAACAACATTTAATGTAAATATTCACGTAGGTAGGAGGACTGAGAGAGACAGCGAGAGAAAAAGAAAGGGAGTGCATGCAGCCGAGTCAGAGAAAGAGAGACAGCAAATTGAAAAATATGATAAAGGTGATAGAAAATACACAAACACTAATTTTATTTTAGTCTGTCAAATTAGAATATGTGTATAGCATTGATTAAGTGTACATGCTCTGTAAAGCTGGTTTGTTGTTTAGCTCAAAAGAAAAAGTGTGTGCTCACAACTTGAGAGCTCATGAATCAATGTCTCACATTCATACAGGCTTCTATTACTTTTGAGCTACACATCAGGAAAGAAAGGCTGGTGTTTAGGTTTTCAAAAATAAAAAGACCCTTTCAACTTTTGGACATTGGAAACATCCAAAACTGGCTACAAGTCTTTATCTAATTTTATTGTTAAATTTCATATAAACAAAGTCTTTCCATTTCCATATTATCTAAATTATGACCACAAAGTTTCAGAGAAAGTGATAAAATTCAGTTCCTCAAGCCTGTTCTGTGACTCAAAAAGACCAATGCTACAATTTAAAGGAAAAATGCTGCTCAGGACAACCTCCATTGCTGCATTAACTTGCAGATTTAACTTAGCTTAATATTGACTGTTGTCATTTACATCAAAACCAGGAACCAGATCTGTAGAGTGTAAATAACCAAATCATACTTTCTAATTGGGTCATAAATTATCTGAAATGTAAAACTCTCAAATGTGGACAGTGTTACCAGGTCACATTGTTCACCACAAGTTGATTGTCCAACATGCCTCAACTGAAGATTAGGCAAAAATATTGGATTCCCGTGTCTATCTTGAGTGATTTTGGGGAACATGCCATCTCTTAATTAATGTTAAATGTTAATCTACACAACATTAATACATACAATTCTTGATCCACTTTCTCGGCTATCAATAGGATGTAATTATTATCCAGACCTGTGCGATAGGTGTTCAAAACTAGGGAATTTAATCAATGTCTTCAAATATTTGAAAATTATAATGACATAAAATTTAGTAAAAGCACAACAATATTTTGTCACACTTTCCTTAATGAGACATATCATGGGATTAGGTGCCAGCAGCCCTCCAGCATCCTATTCAAGTGGCTATTTTCCATTCAAACACCAAAACAATGCATACTACTGGCAAATAAAAACAAAAAAAAAACTATGGATGTTGGAAATCAAAAAAAAAGCACAAAAATTACCTGAAAAGCTCAGATCTGGCAGCATCTGTGGAGAGAAATCAGAGTTAATATTTTGGGTCAGGTGACCCTTCTCCAGACTAGTTCTCTTCACAGATGTGCCAGACATGCTAAGCTTTTCCAGCAATTTTTGTTTTTGCATGCGACTGGCAGTTTGACTGTTCGTGGAATTAATGCCTTGACTTACTTGTCCCCAGGCTGATCTGTAATGAAAATCAGCAAGTGCAAATGTATCACTTGTCAAATTTTCAATAGTTCCACACTTCAAAATAGAAACAACTTGCAAATAAAGTTAAAAATCACAACACGAGGTGACAGCCCAACAAAATTTATTTGGAAGTACAAGCTTCCGGACCACTGCAGCTGTTGGACTATAACCTGATGTTGTGTGATTTTTAACTTTGTCTACCCCAGCACCTCCACTTCATAACTTGTAGATAATTAAACTAGATTTAGGAATAATAGCGATCCTGTTTTAAATAACTGAGAAAATTTTAATCACCATTTAAAAAAATTTAAGTTCCACCAAAATAATGTTCTTCATTAAGAGTAGTTTAACAAGCCAGTTGTAATGTGCAAATTGATTTTCTCCAATGCAATCTACACTATCTCTAATGGAATTATAGGACTAATGAGTATTGGACATGCTGTTGCTGTTGCCAGAACTTCATTGCTTCCATAAATATGTCCTATTTTCCTTCATTTGTTTACCCCCCATGCTCTGTACTGTATGATTATTGTCATTAAGTCTGAAATAGATAGTGAGTAGAAGACAGATGTCATTCACAGAATCAGACCACAGTGTAACCTACAGCCCAATATTGAGTTCTCCAATTACAAATAGTCTTTCCACCCATCCCCTGACTCCTCCCTTCCATTCCACGTAACCACTCTTAGTTTCAGTTACCAACTGGATTATACCCTCCCAACGACCAATCTGGTCACACCCACCACCTGTCTTCACCTATCAAGACCTCACCAGCCAAAACCCTACCCCAATTTTATCAAGTTTCCTCTACTCCTCCTCCATTCCTGAAGAAGGGTTATATCCAAAATGTCAACTTCTAAAACTCTGATGTTGCCTGACTTGCTGTGTTTTTCCAGCCTCCTGTTTGTGTACCCTTTTATGCAACAGCATGTAATGCATAAACTGTATCCCTGCCTATTTTCTTATGAATATTTGTGTTAACATTTATGCCAGTTTGACTTTTTCTCCATTTCCATGATGTGTTTTTTTTCAGCAACTATTCTAACAAAATAAAATCAGATGGGTTAAATCAAGACAACAGGGATCTCTTCTCAAAACTATAATTTCCAATTTTGAAAACTACAATACTACCTATGGAAAATTTGAGAACATTTGGAAAACCAAATCTCTCATAAGTAAATTATCAAAATCAATATTTTTTTTTGGATTAAAAAATGCCAACTCCAACCCACAACAACAGAACATCTCAAAAAAATTGTTTACTCCTTCATTGAAAAAAAAACTTTTTCTAATACATTTCCATGTGCAACAATAGGACGTTTGCCCCACAATATTCAGCACAAGGCTGGAGAAATTCAAAAACATTCAGAGACAAAAAGAATGAAATATATTTTGCAATAGCAACTTGCAACATTCACTATCTAGGTCAAAGGAACATTCACCATGAGCAGGAAATCACAATAATTAATAAAATCTGCTCTTAATCATTACATTCCAGACTAGCAGTTCAGATATTTTGAGTGAGATTGAGAAAGTTGATCAAGACAGAGTTTTGCTTTTCATAGTAGAGAGTCAAATAACAGAAAAAAATGCAAACACTTAAAATCGGGACTAACAAGATAAATTAGATGGTAATGCCTAATAGATTAAGATTAGTGAAAAGGATATTGACTAACTGTTCACATGCACTCTCAATGTTTGAAATCCATGTGATCGTTTTCTAGCCTTGATAGGTACAACTTCGCATTAAAAATTAAGATAACAACGAGGTTCCTTGGGTGCATTTTATTCATGTGGCATCATTGGCTGGGTCAGCATTTATTTTCCATCCTTGTTACCCTTGAGAAAATTGTTTTGAGCCGTCCTCTTGAATGGCTGCAGTCCATTTGCTATAGGTCGACCCACACACCATTAGGGAGGGAGTTCTAGGATTTTGACTCAGTGACACTGAAGGAATAGAGATATATTTCAAGACTTGGAAGGAAGTGGTGTTCCTATGTATGTCATCTTTGCCCTTCTAGATAGTAGTGATCATGGGTCTGGAAGGTGCTGTCCTAGGAGCCTTGTTGAATTTCTGCATCTTGCAGCTATTCAGTGTCATTGAGGCAAGGATGGGTGGGGTGTTGAATGTTTGTGTATGGGGTGCCAATTAAGCAGGTTAATTTGTCTTGGTTAGTGTCAAGCTTCTTGAGTGCTGTTGGTGCTGCACTTATCCAGGCAAGTAGGGAGTATTTCATCACACTCCAGACTTGTGCCTCAGATAGTAGACAGGCTCTGGGGTGTCAGGGCGTGAGTTACTGCTGTAGGGCTTACAGCCTTTGAGTTGCTCTTATAGCCACAGTATTTGTATAGCTCATCTGGTTCAGTTTCTAGTCAGTGGTGACCCCAAGTTGTTTATAGTGGGGAATTTAATAATGGCAAAGTCATTGAATGTCAGGGCAGTGGCCAGATTCTTTCTTGCTGGAGATGTACAAAACTTGCCAATTGTCTGCCCCAGCTTGGATATTTTCCAGGTCTTGCTGCATTTGGACATTGCCTCTTTCAGTATCTGAGGAGTCACGAGTAGTGCTGAAAATTGTGCAATCATCAGCACACATCCCAATTTCTGACCTTATGATGGAGGGGAGGTCATTGTTGAAGCAGCCAAAGACGGTTGGACCTCGGACTATCCTCAGGAATTCCTGCAGAGATGTCCTGGAGCTGATATAGCTAACCTTCAAGAACCACAAGCGCCTTCCTAAGTGTCAGGTATGACTCCAATTAGTGGAAAGCTTACCATCCCACCACCAATTTACACTGACATCAAGATAGACCTGTTCGATGTACTATGCACCTCTGTGGAATTCTTGTACAATTCTGCCACATTTCTTACCATAGCCCACATCATGCAAAGTCCTAGAAGATTCAGCCCAATATATTTAAATACAGTGTATAAATCATAACGGGCAGAATCTCATAGGGTCCTGAGTGATCTGGACTATGGTGAGATTTGTGGCAGAATTAGAAGAGAAATCTTCCAATGCTTATCCTAACATTAGGATCATCTAGTCCTTTTTTATGCTTTTGAAAAGCAGTGTGATAAATTTCTCACTAGACAATGGTGAATTGCCAATTAAGGATGGTCAAAACATTAAGCAAAAAGAAGCATTTTTTAAAAACCTGGCAAGAGAGACTGGCAAGGAAAGCCAGTTATAAAACTTGAACAATTACAGGCAGAGAGTACCTGCAGCCATAAACTCGAAACCCAAACAGTCTCAGAAGTTAAAGAAATGCACAAATGTAGCCACATTAATGGATCATCTTTAAACCAAATATGTAAGGGAAACCAGAACATTAGAAACACAAAAAGCAGAGCAAAAGAAGCAAAAGGTTTAAACATATATTTGGAACAAATGGTGGAAGAATTGGGTACTGAACTAGTTGGGATCCTAAAACAGTGGGAGGAGTAACAGAAAAGGGAGACCTACTTACTCAACGTCAGTTTAAAAAAGAACAAGTCAGAAGAAAGATTGAAGCAGAAGACAGACCCCAATACATTTCATAAACTGTTCATCACATTTGCTACGGTAACTGATCTTCATTAAAGATGAGTTATCTAGATTTAACAAAGACTGTTTATTCATACGAGATAGAGTTGGAAGCTGGACCTAAATGCATATATTCCCCTGTATTTTTTAATTAACACACAGATAGAATTAATATCTTCTACACAACTCTATAGAGATTATTCAGTTCAATGAAAGGAGATCTTTTTTAGTGCAGACCAATCTTCAAAGTTCATGTGACAAGTGGTAATAACACAGTAAACTAACTGTAAAATGGTATGGTTCCACCACAGTATTCAAGATAAAGAACAATTTGGCTAAGTTTCAATGCCATCACAATATCCTGTGGCATGAGCCGGACTAGATTTGCCCTACTCGTACAACTGTGACAAAGGTATCGTTGCATTTATAGCTGCACAGTCAAGGTGATTTGAAGACCTTACATGGTTGCCATTGCTGGTCCAGCAAAATTGCTTGCTAGACTTGAGACAGTCCATGTAGGTTAGTTTAAGAGATGTACAGGATATTGTAAAATAGTTTGAAATAAATAAGGCTCATTAAAGTTACTTTGTGCAGCAAATTTAAAGATCCATTTGAATATTCCTGTGTTTTTTAAGCTTTAGCCTGCGCATGAAAAAGCAAATTTAAAATGGAGTGAATGAAGTTCCACTTTGAAATATCCCAGTACAAATGGAGAACAATCCTATTTTTAGATGAAAAACAACCCAATCTGAAGCTGGCTAGTGACCAATGCAAAGATGGAGTGAAGCCAAATTACATCCCACAAGAATTTAAACAATTCATAGATGTAGAGAATGGATCATTGAATATAGTTAGGGCTGAGTTAGACAGACTTGTAATTGACAAGGGAGTTATGGGTTGTGGGGACTATGATTCTTTTGAATGGCAGGGTCGAAGGGCTGAATGAACTCATGCTGTTTCTTATCATCTTAAGATGAGATGTACAGTAACCACATATTTTAGGATTGGAGATAATATGGCTCAATAAAAGAAAAGTCATTTTTCAGATCCAAATCTGGAATAATTTTGTTTGTACAATCTATTATTGTTTTTCAATTTGGGAACTGAATATTTAAGAAAATGGGAATAACTTACTTTAATAAATTCCTACAAATTTGTCAGATTACATGATGCTATTACTTAAACAATATTGACAAACTGCTTATTAGGTAAAAACAAGGACTGCAGATGCTGGAAACCAGAGTCCAGATTAGAGTGGTGCTGGAAAAGCACACCAGGTCAGGCAGCATCCAAGGAGCAGGAAAATCGATGTTTCGGGCAAAAGCCCTTCATCAGGAATAGGAATACTTCTTCGGTCGAAACATTGGGATGAATCTTACTTTTTGTGGCTAAGTGTGATTTGAACAGAGCCTTTTGGAGGGCTTTTCATCACAAAACCTGGTGTGTTTTCTCACCACATCTTGCCAAATACACTTCATTTATCATCTACCCCTCATCAGATTCTATCTCCATTTTACCACCTGTAGTGCCCAGAACAACTAACCACTCAGCGATATCCTTGAATTAACTGGCATTATTTTTAAAAGGCTAAAGTGCACCTGGTCAAGGACAGTCAGTCCAGAGCTGCCCTGCACAATTCCTGACATTTGCCCTGAATGTGAAAGACAAGAGAAATTTGTTGCCCCACTTTGAAGTGGGGATCTGGAGGTTCTGCTGAATGGGATAGTGCATTGGTGGAACATCCTCTCCCCCTAGGACCAACAGAGAAACCACACAGTTAGTCCAAAACTACCAATGGAGCAGTGCAGTCTCTGATACCTGGAGGAATATGCAGCAATTTAAAATGATCAATGACCACCTTCACTCCTCCACACACTCTTCTCTCCACTACTTCACAGTCACTCTCTCTCTCCCATCTCCCACCAAGGGTACATGTTCTACTACTCTCACAATCCCACAAATCTTCCCTCGCTTGCTGTCACCCATTTCAAACCCTGGCACAACTAACTGTGCTCTGTATTTGGGTGACCCCACCTGTCCCAAAGTAACAGTTATACCACCCACTTTCTTTGTCATAAATCACCTGTCTCTTACTGCAGGAGGAAAACAGTCCTGCCCGACATTTGGCCCCTCCCTCCTCATGTGGGAGAACATCCTGACTCTGACCAACCAAAGCAGTTAACTGAATGTGCCCAAGCCCCTGGACTGGTATTAAAGGCTGCCCTCGACTTACATTGTGCATTATAGGAAACATTCAGATTGGGAATTTCAAAATGAGTCTACTATAACAAACTCTAGCCAGTTTTAAGACTCCATTCAAAAATTTTTAGAACTGCATTAATAGTATAATTACCCAGATTGTGTTATATAATCAATTGAGCCTGCTAGAGCAGTTACATGCCAAGCACATCAGATAGAAACCAGAGTTCAAATTATAGCTTCTAGCCCTGGCAAGTTCAGTTATAAATCAGTGTGTTATGGTACACTTCTGCAACTAATTATCGAAATGTTAATTTTTTCACATCCACTGTAACTCGGGAAATACCTGCAATCAGTGCTTTGTCATCCAACATTTTCACAAAAACTAAATACTACTTATTCAGCAAAAAAAAAGTTTAATTGGTTCTGTGACTTCTTGATTAGATTCCAATCTATTGAGAAATGTCAAGAGAATTTCTGCCACATTACTTGGAAGTCAAATGACTCAATTGAAAACAAATGTAAAAACCAGTGATGGTTCACCTTAATTTATTTAGGCTGTTTAAATTATTTGTAAAGCATATATAAGCAGTTCAACCACATTTTCAAGGGAAAAGCAATTAAATTACATAGACAGGCAGAAGATAGGAAGAACACAGCACGCCAGACAGCATCAGGTGGTGTTGAATGGCAGTTTTGCTACAGTAATGTAATGGTAATGATAAAGACAACTTTCATGACTCAACATCAACTTTTACGTACCTTACAAAACATAAATCCTTCGAAGAACTAAATACACTTGCATCAAATATTGAAGAGCAGACATGAATGTCAGAGGATATTTTATGCACCAAAGTGATATTGGAGTGTATTTTACACATTTCAGTTCAGGCTAGTACAAGTTACTACTTCCATAAGAAACAGATGTGTTGTTACATATTTTGAGTGGAGAATGCTGCTTTTGTGTCATTTAAAACTGATTAGAGAGATTCAAAGAGAAATATAGTTCTCCTTTTTGGTGTGGTATGTAATTTTTTAAAGCAGGAACTTGAGTTAAGTCAGTTGTGACAGAATTTAACAGCAGCTCCAGCTCTTGAGCATTTAATTTCCAATTGCAAAGTAAGGAGCTCAAGGAGCAAGATTATTGATCAGTTCAGCACAGCTCAGCCACTATGAATTGCCTAATTCTAAGCTGTTTAGCATGATGTAGTGTTATCCAAAAGTGAAGTACTGCTTCTGGCATCTTCACAAACAGCAGCAAGTGTTGCCACTGATGTCGTTACATTATATATCAGTTGCACTGCTTGCCAAAGTGGGTGAAAGCATTTCCTCCAGGGAATTCACATTCACAACCCAAAGTGCACAGTATGGTCACCAGAGTTCCAAGAATCAATATGCCTTCTTTCCATAAAGTTTGGAGCCATTCATTTAATTTGGTAATTCACTTCATCCTCTGGCAAGTAATGTGTAGCTCAGGTTACAATCCAGAAGGTCAAGGTCAGCAGGTCTCATCCAAAAAAAAGGCAACAGTGATTTCTAACATAGAAACATAGGAGATAGGAGCAGGAGTAGCCATTCAACCCCTCGAGTCTGCTCCCCTATTCAATATGATTGATGGCTGACCATTGAGCTCAAACTCCAAATCTTGCCCTCCCCTAATATGCCTTGATTCCTTTAGCTCTAAGAACTATATATGCTTCCTTGAAAACACAATGTTTTGGCCTCAACCACTTTCTGTGGTAGTGAATCCCACAGGGTGAAGTCTCTGGATGAATAAAATTCTCATCTCAGTCCTAGAAGGTTTACCCCTTATCCTTAAACTATGACCCTTGATTCTGGACTCCCCCATCATTATTCTTGCATCTAACCTATCTAGTGCTGTTGGAATTGTACAGGTTTCTAGGAGGTCTCACTCATTCTTCTAAACTAACGCAACATACAGTTTGCCTTCTTTACCATCTCCTGCACCTGCATGCTTTGTTTCAGAGACTCGTGCACAAGGATATCCAGATCTCATTGAGCATTCCCCACTCTCAATTTATAGGTCATTCAAATAATAATCTGCCTTCCCATTTTTTTGCTGACAAAAGTGAATAACCTCCATTTACTTACATTACACCAGTTCTGTCAAGCATTTTCCCACTCATTCACCCTGACCAAATCACACTGCAACATCTCTGCATCCTCCTCACAGCTCACCCTTTCACCCAGCTTTGTATCATCTGCAAATTTTGAGATATTACATTTATTTCCCTCATCTAAATCATTCACATCTACTGTGGATAGCTGGGTCCTAATACTGGTCCCTGCAGTATCCCAAGTTGTCACTGGCTGCCATTCAGAAAAGAAATCCATTTATTCCTATTCTGTTTCCTGCCTGCTAACCAATATTGTATCCATCTCAATGCACTACCCACAATGTGCTTTTGCAGCACTACAGACAGTGTGAATAATCTAGGCCATTCTATTAATGAGCAGATTTATTTAGTAAAGGCATTAAGAGAATAAGAACTCTGCTTTCTCTCCACATATACTGCCAAATCTGCTGAGTTTCTCCAGCAAATTGTTTGTTTTTGATTTCCAGCATACACAATTCTTACTTTGTTAAGAGAACAAGAATCATTTATTAGTCCATGAAAAAACAGGAATCAATTATTGCTCTCATAAAAAGGCAGGATTCATCCTTCACTGCAATACAGGAAGAATTGTTGTACTGCAGAAACACAAGAATAAAGCAACACTGAGTTAGTTTAAAAGACTTCCAATTTTACAGGAAAATAAATACTTATGTTAGCATGTCACAACAGCAGAAATAATATTACCATGAAGATTTAACTTCATAAATGGGCAAATGGACATCTTGGGGCAAAAAAATTCTTAAGATACAAAATTGCTTCCAGATACTAAAATATATAATCAAAGCTGAGCAAGTAACTTGCATGCTTATTTGGAACTATAGTTGATGATGTTATGACATGCCAAAGATAAAATGAGCAACAAATACTTCTTAAGCTCTGCCAACCTTTGACAATTACATTTATCTTGGAACAAATAAGTCACTTGAAAGAGCAAGAATTAACAGAATAATTAATCACCTAGGGGAATCCACAGATAAACAAATGAACTTAGATTTGTATAGATCAGTGGTGACCACAAGTCAGAATTCACAAGTGGCAGAACTGTTGTTAGAATTATTGATCAGACTTTGTCAGATCTATTACTGTCCTAAGAATATTTAATTTTAGGGAAAGGTATTCAGATGGTGAATGAAGCACAAGTCCAAAAGCAAAACAGATTATGTCTCACAAGTCATTTCCAAGAAGAAAGGACCAAGTTTAGTAGAGGGAATTGACGGAATCTATTCAATTCTTAAAGTACAAAACCCCTCAAAAAACATCAACGACATCAGGACAGAGCATAAGTCAGACTGCAGATACCAATGGTCAATGTTACATCTGTAGGGCATGGAAGCTACAAGCGAAGGCCAAGCTATTTTTTTAAAAATTCATCCATAAAATAATAGGAGGTCACTTCCAGAAGAGGTATTGGAAAAGGTCACATTTAAAGAGAAGTAAAAAATTACATAGCCACTCACAGAAACAATTTCATGAGGCACAACAGGCTACAATAAAGAGAATGCAAATGTACTTCTAGGGAATGTAGGATTCCCAAGCAATGCGTTTTCCAAGAAACATATCTCACCAAAATCGATAATGGGGGAATGTCATCATCATGTAGTCAGAGTTCTCAAGATTAAAAGGGCATGCCATAATAAGCTCTTCGACACAAAGGGTATCAAGAACAGTAGGGAATTTATACACATTTCTCAACTAAGATTGCTCACACTTGAGCATGAATTTATGTCTTGACCGGACTCTTGTTCAGATATCAGATGGAGTTTAACTGGTTAGTTAACAGAGAATTGGCCAAAAATAACCAGTCATGCCACAACTATTCAAGAAACAGCCACTGAAGGAAACACTGGTAAAGGAAATGTCAGGTAGTGATCAATCAGTCAAAGAACAACTAATACGAGATTTCATAGGCATAACTGGACACAATGGATTCCAAAAAGATAGAACCCACTGAGGTTTGCTATATTAGCAAAAGAGAGTTGTTTCATACTCTGAATAGTATGGAAACCAGAGACTGTAATGGATGAGAAGAAATGTTCACCATTTGCAATATTGATTAAGCACAGTCGGTTCTGATATAATGCGAAAGTTCCATTCTCATGCAATCTTGCATTATAAGAAAATCACTCAGTAGCTGTGCCATTTAAACTAATGGGTCCAGAATCGCATTATAGTTAATACAGGTAAGGAAAGTTCGTGTTCTACAAATAATGATCTAAATTCTTCAATCATGTTAGAGCCAATTCATGTTGAAGAAATATGCGTTACAGCAGAACAGACTATAAATGTAGATGGCAAGAATCAAAGTTTGCAAAAAATTGAAAATGACAAGAAAACTAACTTGCAACATACTTCACTCGATGAGATTTCAACTAAAGTTATTCAGATCAATATCACAACCTGGAGCACAAATCACTCTGGCAGACTCTAATATGAAGGTAGATGTTGACAAATTGCAAGTTCAAGTAGAACACTTCTTTCATCTTCCAAGGAAAAATCAACAGCACATATTTCAGGACAGATTGGCTGGCAGTTTGAGAATAAGGATTTTCTCACAGATTGAAGGTGGGCTGCATTTCATTCGATGGAAGATGAGATGACCACTTGTCCACAGATTCAGGCCATGATCAAAAAGAAATTGTCTTGCTCAGTTACTCAGGATCCTGCATAAAAAAGTGTACTGCATGTTTCAACAGGACAAACATCCTCTGAGAAAGAAATACATGAGATTAACATCAAATAAGGTAATAGTACAGTTGCCTGTTCCAGTCGGAAACAAAAGGTCCTCTGAAAAAGACATCCAAGAACCAAGAGGTCCTCAAGTTTAAAGTCACTTTACAGCCTTCACCTTGTCAAGAACAGAATCAAAAGTTTCAAACCAAAGACCAACCAAATTACAAAATCCAAAGAGAACATGTTCTGGCAGAGTTCTGAAAAAGATTCACGCCAGAAAGGAATTGTAAAATTGTCCCGATAGTACAAGAAACAGAAACTGGCAGGAATCAGTTAAGTAAAAGCTAATAGTGAAGACAGAAATTTAATTTCTGTGGAATGGAGTCTGTAACAGACGCTGTTGGAAAACAAGTTTGAATGGGATCTTTAACTGTAATCTATAATGTACATAGTTTTGTTTGTTTTCTTTTCTACCTTTTGTGCAACAAACTCATGTTCTTCTGTTAAAAAAACTTCTGCAGTCTCACTGAAAATGTTTCAGTGAACTATCTTAATTTTTATTTTGTCTAATTAAGTATACAATTGATTAAGCCAGGTTTTTTTCTGGGATCTGAATTATCCAATAGTTCCACCAGCTGGGATCATAACATTAATAAAGACCACTGTTTTTTTGGATGGTAGTGTGGAAGGAAAGAGAAGAGATACCGCTTTAAATAAGGAAACCATGGAAGATCATGTGCTTTAAAAAGGAGTTACTAGAACTTGCTGAAAGTTATATTTGTGATGCTGCCTTATTCAAGCAATGAAGGAGTGAGTGCAGGGTGTGTGTGTGTCATTGTAGGTGTTTTCAGGGTGGTTTTGACACAATCCTTTGATCAGTTCTTTAACTGACCAACTGTGTGGGCTCATGGAAGCACAACACAGTGCCAATCTGACTGGCTCCTGGGAAAGTGGCTACGGTTTTTATGTGGACAATGCATTCTGCCTGCAAAATGGGAAGCACCTAAAATTGTCTCCCTCCTGTGTAGGGAAGTATCAGAAAATCCCCTGGCACTTGTTCTAACTCATTATTTCCCTGTGAAATAGTTCTCCTGTTCAAAGAAGAAGAAAAACCACCTTTGGTACCACTGAAAGAGAGAATCTTCTGTGAATGACAGACTAAGAATTGGTGTACTCACAACATCCTGTCCTTGTCAAAAGGAACGGAAAAAAAACAATTCTGCGACATCCACGTCATGAGGTGTGCTTCCCTGACTTTCTCCACCCACCCACTCCACTTCACCACGAAAAGTATTTGTCTAATCTTATCTGTGTGTGTTTGGCTGTGTATGGGTATTTTTAATAGTGGTGGAATTTCAGTTGCAAGTTTTAATTTATTCTTCCTTTCTGCCCTTGGTTTAAAATCAGATGGATAATAAAAAAAAAGGTTATTTCCTTGTTAATGACAAAAACCTGGTGTGCATATTCTTTTAACCTAAATTAGACAGTTGTGTAAAATTGGGCGATTCTGTAGTTTAATGAAATTTTCACATTTATGACGACTCTGGAGTAGTGAGGATTGATTCATAGAGTACAACCCGACTGAGTTGTGACACACTGGGCTGGAGTGGAGGAAACCACCACATACTTTGGCCTTTTAGATTCCAATCTGAAAGGAGGATAGTGACAGAAAATCATCAAAGTGACTGTGGAGGAGATTCATCATACAACAGTTCTCAACCCTCAATGTGTTGACCAAAGTCAAGGAGTTGGGGCTCCTACTAGATCCCTTAGCTGCCTGACTCTCAGTCATGCCCTTCTGTTCCTGACCACTGAGCAGTTATAAAGTTAGAGCATTATGGAGCTGTACAGCATGGAAACAGACCCTTCGGTCCAACTTGTTCATGCTGACCAGATATCCTAAATTAATCTAGTCCCACTTGCCAGCATTTGGCTCATCTCCCTCTAAACCCTGCCTATTCATATACCTAAACAGATGCCTTTTAAATATTGTAATTGTATCAGCCTCCACCACTTCCTGTGGCAGCTCATTGCATACATGCATGACCCTCTATGAAAACGTTGCCCCTTAGGTCCCTTTTAAATTGTCCCCCTCTCACCCTAAAGTTGCCCTCTAGTTTTGGACTCCCCCACCCCAAGAAAAAGACTTTGGCTATTCACTGTATCCATGCCCCTCACGACTTTATAAATTTCTATAAGATCACCGCTCAGCCTCTGACGCCCCAGGGAAATGAACTGTTCTAACTGCGTCTTGGGCCAAAGTGTCCAGCTAACACTCCTCCTCAACATCATATAATAATTGCAGCTCGGACATTAGTTCAGAGCCAAAGATACTCAAACGGCAGATACACCCCAGAAATAGCTTGTCTAGAACTGCCCTGGTTTGAACAAACTTGTGCATGTTGCAGTCATGGCAGCACCACCACTACCACCCCTCCCCTCCACCCATCCATCCATCTTTATTTCTTTGATTAGCTCATCTTACTAAGTTAGTAGTTAATCACGTAGTTACAGCTTCTCAGCTTGAAGACAGGCACTGAAGGTGAAATAAAAACTAAAGTCAGCATCTCCTCCCTCTCTCCACGAGATTGACAACTTTGACATAATATTTACAAGATCTGTCCCCAATCACTCTGTGAAGTAGTCACAGTCTACTTGAATGTAGAGACATCATGACTTTGACCCAAGTTACAACTGTTAAGATGGCTCTTGCTAGAGTAATTAATAGTTATTCAGACAACCACTTTCAACTAATTGAGTTAAGTACATCTGAGAATTTTCTAACTTGCAGCTTTTGTTAGCAGTCAAATTCCAAATGTTAATGTACATAACAGCTTGTGAAAATCCTTCCTAGAGATATACAGGTATAATCTGCCAGGGAAACTATGTCTCTGTCAAGGCCAAATGTTCATGTGATCATCTGCATTAAACTGAGGGTTTGCAAGGGCTTTATTTGCAAACTAACATATCAGCTGACAGGCAATGTGAAGTGGCTGCTGTTAATGGACAGAGATTACAAGGTCAATACTGAGAGTGATGGGGAAGAATTGATGTGATTAGCTCATAACATTCAGGTAGTTCATGAAAGCTAAGGATCAGATAAGGCACAAGAGTGGGAAAAGCTACTAGCACTGTAGAATTGGAGTCATGATTTGGAGATGCTGATGTTGGACTGGGGTGAACAAAGTTAAAAATCACACAACACCAGGTTATAGTCCAACAGGTTTAATTAGAGGCACTAGCTTTCGGAGCCCTGCTCCTTCATCAGGTGGTTGTGGAGGACACAATTGTAAGACACAGAATATTTAGCAAAAGTTTACAGTTTGATGTAACTGAAATTATATATTGAAAAAGATCTGGATTGTTTGTTAAGTCTCTCATTTGTTAGAATGACCACATTGGTTTCAGTTCTTTCATATGTAAATCGCAAATTTTTTTTTAAAAAGTTACATTCTCAAGTGAACTTTAACAATTGATGTCTGTCAGCCCAGATAATGTATTGAAGGTGTGAGCTCCCTTGTGTGATACAGTCTATGCCATAATGTTTAGACTGATTCTAATGTAAAAAAATGAATTTACAGCATCTTGCATGGATTCATGCAGTTGTTGAGCGAAGTACAATGTAACTCTGCAAGTACAAATTCACCCCACAAACTTATATGTGTATGTGGGTGCGTATGGGGGGGGGGGGTGGTTGTGTCTGTGAGAGAGTGGGTGCACGTGAGAGTGGGAGTATAAATCTGTGACAGGATGCATCTGTATGTGTATTTGTGTGTGTCTAGGAGTGTGTCCTAGGAGTTTTGTGTGAGTGTGTCTATGTGTATAATGGATAAATGTATGTAGGATTGTCTGTGTGGTGTATAATGCAATGGGGTCACCTGTAGTGTGACATGAACCCAAGGTCCCGGTTGAGACCATCCCCATGGGTACCAAACTTGGCTATCAGCCTCTGCTTGGCCACTTTTCATTGTTGCCTGTCCCGAAGTCCGCCTTGAAGGATGGTCACCCGAAGGTTCGAGGTCAAGTGTCCCAGACCACTGAAGTGTTCTCCGAGTGGGAGGGTACCCCTCCTGTTTGTTAATTGTTGTGGAGTGCCCATTCATCCATTTGTGAGACTGAGCAGAGGCTACGGCAATGTATCATGCCCCAGGGCATCCTTGCCTGCAGTGTGGGCCTGTAGCCCACCACCCGCACGCACACATACACATATAGGTTTGAAGAGTGACTTTGTACTTACAGAGTTGCATTTTAAAAATCACAACACCAAATTATAGTCCAATCGGTTTAACTGGAAGCACTAGCTTTCAGAACGCTGCTCCTTCATCAGGTGGTTGTGGAGGACACAATTGTAAGGCACAGAATTTATAGCTAAAGTTTACAGTGTGATGTAACTGAAATTATACATTGAAAAATACCTTGATTGTTTGTTAAGTCTCTCATCTGTTAGAATGACCATGTTATTTTCACTTCTTTTATATGTAAATCGCAAAATTTTGTTTTAAATGTTACATTCTCATGTTTACTTTAACAATTGATGTCAGCCCAGATAATATGTTGAAGGTGTTAGCCCCCTGTGTGCTGATGTCTGTGCCATAATGTTCAGACTGATTCTAATCTAAAAAAATGAGTTAACAGAGTCTTACATGGATTCATGCAGTTTTTGAGCAAAGTACAATGTAACACACACACACACATACGTTTGTGGGGTGAATTTGTACTTGCAGAGTGACAAATTACAATGTAAAAAACTGCATGAATCCATGTAAGACTCTGTTAACTCATTTTTTAGATTAGAATCAGTCTGAACATTATGGCACAGACAACAGCACACAGGGAGCTAACACCTTCAACATATTATCTGGGCTGACACTATGTTAAAGTTAATTTGAGAACGTAAGGTTTAAAAAATGTTTTGCGATTTACATATGAAAGAAGTGAAACTAACATGGTCATTCTAACAGATGAGAGACTTAAACAATCAAGGTATTTTTCAATGTATAATTTCATCACACATCACAATGTAAACTTTTGCTATAAGTTCTGTGTCTTACAATTGTGTACTCCACAACCACCTAATGAAGGAGCAGCACTCTGAAAGTTAGTGCTTCCAATTAAACCTGTTGGACTATAACCTGGTATGTGAGATTTTTAACTTTGTACACCTCAGTCCAACACCGGCACCTCCATATTATGAGTTACATATTACTTCACTCAAAAACTACACAAATCCATGTAAGATGCTGTAAATTCATTTTTTTACATTCAAATCAGTCTAAACATTGTGGCACAGACAGTATCACACAAGGGAGCTTGCAACTTAATAAATTATCTGGGCTGTCAGACACCAATTGTTAAAGTTCACTTGAGAATGTAACTTTTTAAAAAAGGTTTTGCGATTTACATATGAAAGAACAGAAACCATAATGGTCATTCTAACAGATGAGAGACTTAACAAACAATCCAGGTCTTTTTCAATATATAATGCCAGTTACATAAAACTGTAAACTTTTGCTATAAATTCTGTGTCTTACAATCTTATACTCCACAACTACTTGATGAAAGAGCAGTGCTATGAAAGCTAGTGCTTCCAATTAAACCGGTTGGACTATTTGTAGAATTGGAGTTTGACAATGAAGTTTGCCCAAGGATGTAGCACAGTAAGTACACATACTGGAAAGGAAGATCAAAGATGGAAAAAGGATGAAGGGAGAGAAGAGATCAGCTGGGGTCCAAAGTGGCAGCCAAAAAATGCAATAAAAAGGACCTAGGGAAATAAAAATTATCTACATTGATGGTGTGGCATCAAACTAGATCAATCAACAACAATAAAATAAACACAGTGAAATAAACTGTGAAGTATACAACCTAACATATAGTTAAACTAAAACTAGGGTTTTAAAATTATTTTCTTAAAAAGTGCCAGAACAATGAAATGACAATGAATTGAAGATCCCAGGTGCCAAGACAGATGTATGGAATTAGGCAATTTGATATCAACGGATGAGTCCTGTTGGAATCACTGCGGGCACTTCTGACAGCTGAAATAATGCCTGTTAAAACTATCAAAGCAGCAAAGTAAAGCCATTGTTTAAACTATTAGTTTTGATTTAGAACAGTATGAAAAAACTCTTTAGCCTCTGTTGCCCAATCCAAATTTAAATCAACACAACAAAGCAATTAACTGAGATAGATCCAGTGTGGCAAAACAGCAAGGTCTATGCAAATATGAACATTTTTAAATCTTAGTGACAGCAACAGCAGAGTTTAACTACAAATTGCACTGAAATCAATGCACATATCTTGAACCAATGAATGAAAGCAACTAGAAAAGAGATAGGAGAATTATCAATAGCATGAAGAATGTTTTATTTTGATCAGGGGATAGTGACAGTGGAAAGATTCAAAAGGAACCTAAGAGGCAACATTTTCATGCAAGGGGTGATGTGTGTGTGCAATGAGGAAGTGGTGGAGGCTAGTACAATAGCAACATGTAAAACATATCTGAATAGGTATATGAATAGGAAGGGCTTACAGGGATATGGGCCAAGTGCTGGCAAATGGGACTAGATTAATTTAGGATATCTGGTCGGCACGGATGAGTTGGACTGAAGGGTCTGTTTCTGTGATGTACATCTCTATGACTCCATTTGCGATCTGGATGAACTCTTCTTCTATAACCATCTTTTTCTATTCCCATATAATGGCGATCAGCCTACGAATCCAAGGATGCCCTTTAGTGTATGAAGAAAATAAAATGAATGGGACAATAATTGTTCCAGTCAACTCTTGCAGCAAGTGGAAACAAAATCATTCAAATTGGTGTGTGCATAGTGACCCAAGTTTACACATCACATGCCGTGTTGATGCTTGTACATGGATTTACTGGTAAAGTGGTTGAAACTTTTACCTCTATACTGTTTACAATTCATTTGACAAAACCAACAAAAAAATTGACATCTTTACTTTTATTTTGAAGCATTTAGATTGACTATGCATTGTCACACTACAAGAATGCTAGACTCAGGACAAAATAATTCCAGCAACCTCAGTATTACTGCAACAGTCTTCGAGCATACCACAGGAACCTAGTTCAGTTTCAGGAATTAGTTATTATATTACTGAAATAAAGGTGACTCATATACTTAAAAGACACAAGTAAAATTGGAGGATTTTGTAAAGCTATTGATAAAAAAAGTTAATTTTTTTTGCTCCACCTCCTCATACCCCCATTCCAAAACCACATTAGTATTTATCAAAACACTTTCTCAAAGCATAAACAAATAAAAGCACCAAACTTCTGCAATGGCTTATAGTTAATGTATCAGTAAAATAATAATTTACACTGAAGCGCTCATTTAACCACAGATCTCACCACTTCTACGTATCTTATTAAAGCAGACCTAAAATTGTTAATGACCAGAAGGAAAATCCAACAAAAGCTTCCAGCCTACCTTCAAAAGGTTTGGCATTTCTATAAAGTTGATTCCTTTTCTTGCCTAAGCACTCTTATCATTGACTATGAACAGGAAGACTTAACCCTAAACTCAATTTTATTATTCAATGAAAATCATGACTGATTTGCAATCTAACTTCACTTGTCCAAATTTACCTCTTAATCCCTTTATACCTATGATTCTGATTTCAGATTTAACATTAGCATTCAGGGTAACTTGCAGAAACATGGAAATAATTTTCATCAATCCTATCTATTATCCTCAAAACCTTCAAAGCCCCAATCATATCAACCCAAACTACTTAAATTCCAGGGAATACGATGCTAGTTTTTGTAATCTCTCCTCATAAAGTAACACTTTGATTCCAAAAGGAGACAAGTTTGATCTTACCCGAATTTTCCTAATAAAATTGAAAAAACACCATTTCATATTCCCTTTTTGCAGGTCTGTTCTGTCATCCTTCACCATTCACACGGTGGCTCAGTGATTAGCACTATTGTCTCACAGCATCAGGAACCTGGGTTCGATTCCTGCCCCGGGCGACTGTCTGTGTGGAGTTTGCACGTTCTCCCCATGTCTCCGTGGGTTTCCTCCCACAGTCCAAAGATGTGCAGGTCAGGTGAATTGGTCATGTTAAATTGCCCATAATGTTAGGTGCATTAGTCAGAGAGAAATGGGTCTGGGTGGGTTACTCTTCGGAGGGTCAGTGTGGACCTGTTGGGCCGAAGGGCCTGTTTTCACACTACATAGAATGTAATCTAATCTTTGTATCTTTCTCATTTTATCAGTTGCTTTGCAACGTTTTGCATTTTGTGAATAACCTTTTGGTCACTTGTGGGTTCTTTTTTGGCAAGCAGAGTACTTGCTCCACACATAACACTAATTCCCTGTCAATTCCCTATCAACAAATTTGCCAGGTTTCCTATGACCTTCTTTGCATTCCACTGAAGTTAAACCTAGAATATTAGTAACTGGCTGAAGAACAGGATCGAGTTAGTGTTGAGAGAAGGCATTGTCGCATTTGCTAAAGTATGCAATTTATTGAATAGCCCTTCCAAATCTCAATATCAGTTATGCAACCCTCCTTCAACATTTGTTGAAAAATAATTTTCTTCAACAAAAAAGTTGATTGCCCCAATTTTGACAGCGAAGTTTCTATTCCCCAAATTCTTGCCAGCCTCTTCCACATAGCAGGACTTGCAGCTAATTTAGTTACAGGTTATGAGTACTGTTGAACAAAGACCAAGAGGTAGATTTCTATCCAAGTTTCCTCCTCTCCAGAAGCAGGCCAACTTTGAGTTTAAGCTGATGTCAAATTATCAATGAGGCCTTAAAAATCCTTCTGAAGCACCAGTTTATTTTTCACTTTAACCTTCGAAATAGAACCACTACAATTGCATGAAACTTTGAAGTTCTAAAGTAACAACAGGCCAGATGGTTTTCAGGGAAAATAGGGGAAAGAGACAAAGTAACTCCAACAAATGTATCTGTGGCATCAATTAGAGTTGGCTTTTTTCGGTAATTTTCTTCAAGAAATTTAAAATGCTCAAAGTTGACAAGCCTAAGTTAAGGAAAATAATCAGCCCACGATTTTCATAGTTGTTCTGAGTGATCCAAATAATTGTTTTGACATTTTAATCGCTTGACATTACAGAATCTGTTCTTGAGGCCTTTAAAAGGAGCACAGCACATTCATTTGGCAATTTTAGTAATGCAATGCTGACCTAAAAGAGCTTCAAGCTTACTTCTCTATGACCTATATCACAAGAATCATCTTGTAATTTTACAGCTGAGTTTAAGGGAAGCAAATTGGCAGTCAGTGTTTGAATGTACAATTCCTGAAACTGGACCTAATTGTCTAATCAAGGTATGAAAAAGGAAATTGCTTGCAATGCAGAAGCCTCGACATATCCAAACAGTGCAAAGTTGGAGAACATTTCAGATATAATGTTTTGGTAGAACTGTACTCAAAGCACAGAAAATTCACCATCAAAATATTCTTCAGAGGTAACTGGATTGGCACAGCATATCCCCTATGAAACCTATATATTCACGAAACAAAAATATAAAAGGCTAACCAATTGCTTCAAAAATGTGGCACAGCCCATAAACTGATTTTGCAAAAATAAAAACTCTGAGCTTAGGCAGATACTTTTCAAAAGAAAGATGTAATGTGGACTTGTTACTTCAGGGGAAAAAAATAAGTGAAAGCCTGAAGAAATGAAGTCATATGTTGAAGAAATCAATTTTATTTCTAAAGGGTCCAGGAAACTCTGGTTAATTTTGATTCAGAGTATGTTTGATTAAATTGTTTTTCCCTTTAAAAATCCAAGAAATTGGAACACCCAAAATATCACTCACTCAAAATTTATCCCAACATGCCTTAGTCCAGCAAAAACTCTGAATCGTATTGTATAGCAACTGTAACTTGTATTTACGAAAATATAGTGAGCTGTATATAAGTCACCCATAATGAGGCACTATTTTAATTACAGAAATTATTTTAAAAATTGAGACAAAGTTAGGACAAAGTTTATCTTTTGTTCCCTCCATGGCTCCTGGGTTTCTGAAGTGACTACAGGACACCATCGTCAAAGTCACCTATGAGGCACCAAAGCAAGGATTTTCAGACTGGATCCATCACGTTACCACTGCTGAAGCCTACACCAAAGCCGCTGCATTGCTGCCATAGCTAGGAGGGAGAGACCAAACCCACCAAATCACTGTCACCACTTCAGTTGCTCCCCAATGTTACCACCACTACAGCCATCACGGAATACCACTGCATTGCTTCCAGGAGGAATGGCCAGACCAACTGTGTCACCGATGATGAAACATTTGATAAAGCCATAGACAACAAGGCCACAAGAAATGGACATCCAGATGCACTATGCTGCTGCTGCAGCAGGCCCTTGCAACAGCCTTCCTCCACCACAGCAAAGAAGGTGAACTTTGATACAAAAAAGAAATGCCAAAACAACAAATAAAGAAGAACAAAGGAAAATGCAGCTGGCCAACGCAACAAGAGCATTCAGGCACAGGTGCCCAAACACATCCTACCCTTCTGCTGCTGCCATCTTGAATAATATCCACACTTTTCATACTAGGCAATCCATTCCACACTCATTTCTCTCCATGTGACATTCATTGCTGTCACTTGCTTCTACTTGAACGAACAAACCAATCTCTCCAACTCGCATCCTCACCACGAGTACACAACAGCCATGATCATTGCCATTAATAATTTAACAAAAGAGAGGAGACTCGGTCCTCTATTAATAGTGAGGAAGGAAGGGGTAGAGAGTGTGGAAAGTAGAGCTTGGAAAGTTCTTTCATCTCTTCACGGATCAAAAAAGAAATATAAAATATTTCTATTTCATTTGACTGCATCCTAATAGTAATCTCTAGAAATTCAGAAATCAGTTTAACGCAAATAAAAAATCAGACAGGGTTTAGGGTTAATAACCAAGATTCTAATTTAACAGATCTAGGATTTCTAAATTTTCACTAAAACTGGAAGATATGTTGCACAGTTATTCCATGTCATCTTAACACATTATCACTGTGGGAGAAAATTCAGGAGCCTTACATGCATAAAATAGTTGGCTCATTGCAAATGCCAGGCCAAAATAGAGCAGAGAAGTGGAAAGAACTAAATAAAAAAAGTCCTGTCTCTGGTGAGGATAATGAAAGAGATGTGTTGTCCTACCCACTGCAGCTCAAATATTCTTACATGTAAATGCAATGCTTTAAAACTGATATTTTCTTTAATGCGAGAGAAAGGCTAATTCCAACAAGGTACTACTCCACAGTAGTAAAACAGACAGCTAATTAGCATTCAAAAACAGCAGATTTTACTCAAACTTCTTTTCTTGGCATAAAACTGGCAAATGCAGCATTCACCAAGAACTTCATTCAGAGCAGCCATAGAATGCTGGGTCAGAAAAAGAAAAGATCTCTAATGTTTCTTTTGAGGTTGGGTCTTGGACATATTGTTGAGCTGAGTACAGGATGCTTGACTGGAGTTCTAAGAGGGCTTAATAATGATGACAGGTTCCAACATGGAAAGAAAGCCTTCCATTCCCTTCATCAACCTGCACAAAAATATGTATCACTTAACTCAATGTTGAAGCTAAAATAAAAAACTATAACTCAGAAACTCTCCTGCCTCAGGTTAGACCATAAGAATTGAAACAGGAGTTGGCTGTTCAGCCCCTCGAACCCATTCGGCATTTAACTCATTCATGGTTGATCCAACATTCCTCACGTCCACTTTCCTGCATTTACCCCAGAATCCTTATGATCAAGAATTCATCTATCTCAGCTTTAAATATATAGAAGGACTCTGCACCTACTGCTTTCGGTGCCAAGGAATTCCAAAGATTCTCAACGCTCCTGCAGATGAAATTCCTCCTCATCTCAGTCTTAAAGTGGTGTCCCTTTATTCTGAGACTGCGTCCTCTGGACCTAGACTCTCCTAAGAGGGGAATCATCCTCTCAGCATTTACCCTGTAAAGCCCTTGAAGGATCCTTTGCATTTCAATGAGATCACCTCTCATTTTTCTGAGCTCTAGTGAGTAGACTCCAAAGCCATGTACCCTTTGCTCATATGACAATCCCTCCATGCTGGGGATCACATCTGCTTACAGTAACTGATTTGCTTTGACCTTGTACAGTTGCAGTAAGGCTTGCTGACTTTCATACTCCAACCCCCTTGAAATAAGGGCCAACATTCCATTAGCCTTCCTGATGATCTGTTGCACCGTGTACCAGCTTGCTGCTTTTTTGTCCAAGTACTTCCAATTCCTTAGTGCTGCAGCTTTCAGAAGTTTTTCTCCATTTAAATAATATTGTTTCGTTCTCCCTTTCACAATGAATAACTGCACATTTTCCCACATTCTATTCCATTTGCCACTTACTTTACCTATCAATATCGCTCTATAAATAAAAGAAACACAGAAATGCAGATGCTGGAAATCAGAAACAAAAATAGAAATTGCTGGAAAAACTGGGCAGGTTGGGCAGAATCTGAGTTCTGAAGAGGCACCAGTCACGAAACATTAACTCTGCTTTCTCTCCACCGAAACTGCCAGACCTGCTCAGTTTTTCCAGCAATTTCTATTTTTGTTTCTGATTTCCAGCATCTGCATTTCTTTGTTTCTTTTATTTATAGAGCGATATTGATAGGTAAAGTAAGTGGCAAATGGAATAGAATGTGGGAAAATGTGCAGTTATTCATTGCTGGAAAAACTGGGCAGGTTGGGCAGAATCTGAGTTCTGAAGAGGCACCAGTCACGAAACATTAACTCTGCTTTCTCTCCACCGAAACTGCCAGACCTGCTCAGTTTTTCCAGCAATTCCTGTTGCTGTTAATATCATTCTGTATACTATTTGTATCCCTCTTGCAACCTGCCTTTTCATCTATTTTTGTGTCATCTGCAGATTTGGCTACAAGTCATTAATATATATTGTAAATAGTTGCAATTTCAGCATCGATCCCTGTGGAACCCCACTGCTTGCAGGTTGCCAACTTGAAAAATAATCTCATCATCACTCACTATTTCCTGCCCATTAGCTAATTATCTATCTATGCCAATATACTATCTCCAATGTCATGTGCTCTTATGACTTAATATTTTATGTGTGGTATCTTGTCAAACATCTTCCAGAAGTCCAAATACAGAGGAATCTCAATTATTCGAATGACACTGGTGGGGAGTATTTTGTTCAGATCATTGAATGTTTTGGATAATCGAGTGCCAGATAAGACAGCTGAGCCAAGCATCTGGACCTTGCGATCTTGTTCGAATAATCCAAAATTCAGATAATCGAATGCTGGATAATCGAGGTTCCTTTGTACAACACATCTATTGGCTCCCCTCTATCTACTCTTGTTCAGACTTGAACAAGTCAGTCTGAATTAGTCAGACATGATTTCCTTTTGTGAAGCCAGGCTTGATTAGATGATGATTTCCAAATGTGCTATTACCCCCTTAACAATAGATTCCAACACCTTTCCAACAACAGATGTTAGGCTAATTGGCCTACAGTTATCCAATGATTTTTCAAAAATTACAATCAATGTTTCCACTAACTCCGTAGCTACTTCTTTTAGTATCTTAGGTATCAAGCGATTGGAACCAGGAGATGTATCTGCCTTTAGCCCCATTAAATTGTTTAATGCTACTTTCCTAGTAATGGTGGTTGTACTTAATTCCTTTTCCATATTCCTTATGGCGGAAGATACTTTGAGCATCCCATTAATACTAAAGATTGATGCAAAATATCTGTTTAACTCCTCTGCCATTTTCTTGTTCCCTGTGACTATCTCCACAGGTTCATTTTCTGAAGGGTCTACATTCCATTTGACCATATCCTTTTTACATACTTGAAAAAAGTTAAGAATTATTTTTAAACATACTGGAACAAACTATTTGTAATAATCAAACTTTGCAACACAAAATCCTATATTTACAGGAAAAAGAATGCAGAATATAAAGCACAGAAGCTATACAATTATTTATGTTCCCCTCCAGTCACAATGCTTACATGCCAATCTGAAATTATTCTTGCAGCTATGTTACTGGAGCAGAAAACCATTGATTTTATATGGATAAATGTTATGTCTGCAAGCAACTCAGATGCGCACGTTACACCTTCGTAGAAACAGATGTCGGAGCAGGTGGAGGCTATGTGGCACTTTGAGCCTGCTCTGCAATTCAGTATGATCATTGCTGATCATCCAACTCAGTATCCATATCCTTTGATCTTTTTATTCCTAAGAACTACATCAACATCTTTCAAGAAAGTCTTCAATGTTTTGGCCTCAACAATTCCTTGTGGCAGAGAATTCCACAGGCTCACCACTCTCTAGATTAAGAAACTCCTTATATATATTCTAAAACGCCTACCCTTTAATCTGAGACAGTGATTCCTCCATTTTGGACTTCCCAGTCATCAAGAAAACCCTTCCTGCATATATCTCGCATAATCGTGTCACACCTTATTTTTCTAAACCCTAGTGAAGAAAGTCCAAACAAAACTAGTCTCTCCCTTTACATCAGGGAGAAAGTGAGGACTGCAGATGCTGGAGATCAGAGCTGAAAATATGTTGCTGGAAAAGCTCAGCAAGTCAGGCAGCATCCAAGGAGCAGGAGAATCGACGTTTCGGGCATGAGCCCTTCTTCAGGAATGAAGAAAGTGTACCAAGCAGGCTAAGATAAAAGGTAGGGAGGAGGCACTTGGGGGAGGGGCGTTGGAAATACGATAGGTGGAAGGAGGTTAAGG
>NC_057732.1:33777399-33790192 GCF_004010195.1 Chiloscyllium plagiosum
CCGGCCTATCACCCTCACCTTAACCTTCTTCCACCTATCGCATTTCCGACACCCCTCCCCCAAGTCCCTCCTCCCTCCCTTTTATCTTAGCCTGCTTGGCACACTTTCCTCAATCCTGAAGAAGGGCTCATGCCCGAAACGTCGATTCTCCTGCTCCTGGGATGCTGCCTGACCTGCTGCGCTTTTCCAGCAACACATTTTCAGCTCTCCTTTTACATCAGTCCATCTCAGGAATCAAACCGGTAAAACTTGCTCACACTCCCTCAATACACTTCAAACACAAATATTTCATGGCAGGGTTTTACTGCATTTTCGAAATGTATTTTTTACATTTTGGTGGTTTATTCAAATGCACATAAGCATCCAAAAACATATTTGTTGTTAACAATAAAGTAGACCAAACCACCATGGAATAACTATGTTTGGCAGCACTTAGCTGCTAACATCACACAGGACAGACAGGAAGAGATTGCAAAGGTTCTGTTTTATCAAATTATGCAGATGGTTGGTTGGCAGAAATCCACCCAAATAAGAATGCTCCCAGCTAAACAAGGGTCAAGTTCACATTACAAAATTGTGTTTACACATGCATATTGGTCAAGCATGAACAACATCTTTTTTTTTAGAAAAATACTTCAAATGCAGATCAGATTTGATTTCTACAAAGTTTCAGTAAAAGTTGCAAAAAACAATTACTTTTATTTGGAAAGATGACACCTTGGACTCCTTCATTGTATTAATGAGATAAATCAAACAACCAGCTATCTCGGAACTGAATCAGAGATAAGAATTTACTTGTGAATTGTTAAGCTGTCTACCCTTCCCAGGCTGGCTTCTGCATTTCTTAAGAAAACAGATGTTACCGTTTAATGTAGCAGGGCACAAAAATTTGTTGTGAAGAACGGAAGGCATCTAAATTAACTCTTTGCTTCGCAGCCTATTATTTATTGAATTGTTATTTGCTTCACAAATTCATCCTCTAACCAATACTTTGAATTAATTGCAGTTGTACCACAAAGGTGCTTCAGCCTACTGGCCCTGCAGGTTGGTATAGTAGTCGGGATTGTCAAATAAAGCTGCTCGAAGGCACCTTCAACTCATTGGATTTTGCTTACATTACTGGGAAATATTGCAAAATTTACACTCCAACTGTTTTCTTGTCGACAGGTTCCTCTGTTTATGACATTATATCTAGTTTTGATACAAACAATGAGAACGCAGAATCATAGAATCCCAACAGAAGAAGCCTTTCAGCCCATCGTTGCTGCAGCATCTCCAATGCACTTCATCTGCACATCTTTGGACTGTGGGAAGAAACCACAGCACCTGGCAGAAACCCACACATAGATGGGGAGAATATGCAAGCAGACATTCAAGACTGGAATCAAATCTGGGTCCTCAGAGCTATGAGGCAGCAGCGCTAACCACTGAGCCACCATACTGCCCAGAGTTCTCCTTTACATGACATGTATGTTGAGATGAGTACAAGGACAGTGACAGGAGGAATTCAAGGTATAGGGACATGTGGAGCAGCATCAGAGGCTATGGTAGGCTCAGCTTTGTTTTCAATTTGTGTACTGAAATGAATAAAGAACTGTTGAAAAGCCATGGGCTGTTCAGGGTTCAGTGCACTTTTTGAAAATCGAGAATGATTTCAGAAAACCCTGATCTGCCTTTCCTTTCTTTCCTTCCACTACAATACTCATTTTTAAAAGTGGTGTGTGTGTGCATAGAATGGGAATTAGAGTTTTAACTCAATGAGTTTTATGCCTACGGTTCATGATTGCTTACCTGCAGCTGGACAATATTAAGTTTTAGTTAGCAATAATTCTTAAGTACAGAAAATCTAGTCCATGCGTTCTGTCAACCTGTGTTTAAACTGCAGGTAAATTGGAGAACGACAATGCATAGGAGGGCTTGACTTTCAGCATGTTACCCCAGTGACGTGTCACAATAAGCTACAGGGATGTGGGGATTATCGACAGTGACGTCCAATGTTTCCTTCACAGAAGACACATAGAGGATTGTAATTTTGGGGCTCAAGGGATAAGGTGGACTGTTGGAGGCAAAGTTCAGTGTGGTGAGTCTGAAAGGCTTTTTATTTTAGGGGCCAGGAAGATGAGCGCAAATTGACTGTTGGATCAGGCAAGGTAAAAGGAAACATGGAGGCTCTAGGGGTGGGAGTTGCATAGTGATCAGGCAGAGCTCGATGCTCTCTGTATCCACAACAAGCCCTTTACTAGACTAACTACAACTGGAAAATAGCTAGGATGGTGCCAAGAATGGGCGAAGTCTGTGTCAGTTTGATTGGTAAAGATTTGGAATACAGATCTGCTGGAGGCTGGGACATTAAACAGATAAATACATGAAGCATGTGCTTGAAAACTGCGAGTACATGTAATCTGCAAATCATTTCATTGTCTACGTGCAATGCATTCGAAGTAAAAAGCTCAAAAGCTGGTCAATAGCTATTTGCACAATACCATCTGTCATCAAGAGATGAACACCAGCATCATCACTGCAGAATTTAGCAGCAAGGACTTAAAAAGACGAGAATGCTTGTCAAAAGTGACTCATAACTTGTAAAGCTTACAAGAGTGTAGGGGAGGTAGAGACGATGGTATCATCTCTGTCTTGTAAATGTTATGATGGACTTCATTGAATGTAATGTTTCAGGGATGATGCGAGCCTGGAATAAAAAGGAGTACTCAGAATACATCAAAAAGGGAATCTCTGATACAATTGCTGGTGACTCAGCCAGGCCAACATGTCCACCAATTTAGTGCATATACTGAGACTGAAGAGATGTGGCCCTCATTATCAGAGCACTGCATGTTACACTGTGTTGAGTGTATGCACTTCTTTACTCCTGGTTCTTTACAGGGAATGACAGAAGATCTATGTAGAATCACTTTGTCAGGCACCCACAGGACTGTGCCTGATGCCATCTGTGCAACATCATGCACATTCATTTGGTTCCCCCATAATGAGGTCAGCACTGTAGCTAGGCAGTGTGTCCCCACCTGCTATGACTCCTATGTCATGGGGCACTCTCGTGAACCTAGTGAATGAGCCAGTCTGGATAGCTTACAAGGCTGGCTTTTGAGGCAGAAGTCATACCTGCTGTGACCATAGTTCATCACACCATTGGACAAGACCCTAACAGCTACAGTGCACACATGCTTCAGAATGGACAATGGTGATGTAGATGACAGGGCTAAAAACAGTTTTGCTGCTTGGACTAGTCTGGGAGTCCTCCAGTACAGTCTGGACAAAAATGTACTGCATCATCTTGGAGTGCTGTGTTCTGTACAATTAGAGTTGGCAACGAGGTGTTGTGCTGAATACTGAGGATGTGGGAAAATGGGAACAGCCTGCTGAGGATGACAATGACGACACTGGGCAGGAGAGTGTATGACAGAGCTCAGCTGCATCAAGACAAGCCAGACAGGATCTGATTGACACTGTTCCAGTAGCATGCAGGAGAGAACACAGACAGTTGTGGAATGTAAAATAGTTGTTGGTCATCATGCCAGCATTTCATTTGTGTACACTGAAGCTTCTATTTACTTTGTTTGTGTTCACTAAAAAGGTTCATGTTTGGAACTGTCTGATTGCTTGCGTGTATGTGATGTTCCCCTCTCGGACAATGATAAGATGCAGGTGCCCAGCAGGCATTAACTTAGAGACGGTCAAAAACAAAATGCAGTTTTGGGTCAACATTTTAGGTCACTGGACCCAAAGCATTAACTCTGCTTTCTCTCCACAGATGCTGCCAGACCTGCTGAGTTTCTCCAGAAATTTTTGTTTTTGTTTCTGATTCCCAGTATTTGCAGCTCTTTGATTTTGTTTTTAAACTCAGAGGATGTTTAGTTGGAATGTAGCTAAGGACAGTTAAATTGCAATGTCTGGTGGTTAAACAGTAATTAGGGTGAATGTGGGAAGGAGTGTCAACTATGTGCAGCGAGCAGACTGACTTTGTAGCTCTGCACCAATATATTGCCAGTGAGGGATGATGTCAATTGCCAATGCTTGACTGAGTGTATAAGATCCCTCAAAGACGCATGGGCACCGGAGATGCCAGTGTTTCGGCAGATATCCAGGTGGTAGCAAACTGTTCTGAGATTGGTGGGTGATAGACTGAGGCTTGAAGGAACAAGAAGGATTCCATAGCAGTGAGGTAAGTAATAAGTTACATTTGGTTAGATGTAGTAAGACATCTTGCTTGGCCCTGTGGAGTGAAAACCTTTGTGGAACATGATGACACTGACACTTAGCCAAGAAAACATAACATTCGGCCCATGATTCATAACAGTCATCATCTAATAAAACTCTAACTATGCCTAGAAATGGGTTATTTAATAGATACAATAGATCAACAAATCATCCAACATTTACACAGTTTTCACATTTGTGTGTATGTTTATATTAATGCTTTCCCTTCCTGTTCTCCCACATTTCAAACTATTTTGTGATGTCAGATGTATTTTTGCTTCCATAATTACTTCTTCTCACTCTCCACAGTAAAAATGAAATATTTAAAACAGTTTTACTCAAACAATGTAGTCACATGGCTACTTTAACCATATTTTCAACACTCCAACTCCAGCAGGAATTACTGATAAAATGGGACCTTGACCAGCGCCATTCTTCATGTACAAATTCAGACTGACATTTGACAATTTAGCCCTAACCAAAGCAGATCAAAAATCCAGACTCAGTTATACCATAAACAAACAATGTATAAAGTTCAGGAACAGAAATTCTGGCCAAGTTTCCTTCCTTTGATCGGGGGCAGAAGCCAATTTTAGCACTTCAGATAATGCTTCTGCTGAGGCTAAATAACCCTGTCTGGAACCTTTCAGGGAAGTGCATTAACCACTAGGCAGAATAACAGCGAAGGGTTTGTTCAAACTTGCAGATGTTCTCCATTTTTCCCCCTCAAGGGAGGCAGATTAAGATGTGCACGTGGATTCATTGAGTTTTTATGAAAGAGGTCACACAATCGAAACGTTAATGTCTTTTTCCGCACAGATAGTGCTGGGAGCCCTTATGTATTTCTGGCATTTATGTTTTTATTTCCAAATTCCAGCATTTGCAGTATTTTGCTTTTGTATGTGTGCATATAGAGTCAGAGATGTACAGCACGGAAACAGACCCTTCGGTCCAACTCATCCATGCCGACCAGATATCCCAAACCAATCTAGTCCCACCTGCCAGCACCCAGCCCATATCCCTCTAAACCCTTCCTATTCATATACCCATCCAGATGCCTCTTAAATGTTGCAATTGTACTAGCCTCCATCACTTCCTCTGGCAGCTCATTCCATACACGTACCACCCTCTGCGCGAAAGCTTTGTCCCTTAGGTCCCTTTTATGTCTTTTCCCTCTCAGCCTAAACCTATGCCCTCTAGTTCTGGACCCCCCCCCCGCCCCACCCCAGGGAAGAGACTTTGTCTATTTATCCTATCCATGCCCCTCATGATTTTATAAACCTTTATATTGTCACCCCTCAGCCTCCGATGCTCCAGAGAAAACATTCCTAGCATGTTCAGCCTCTCCCTATAGCTCAAATCCTCCAACCCTGACAACATCCTTGTAAATCTTTTCTGAACCTTTCAAGTTTCACAACATTTTTCCGATAGGAAAGAGACCAGATTTGCACGCAATATTCCAAAAGTGGCCTAACCAATGTCTTGTACAGCTGCAACATGACCTCCCAATCCCTGTACTCAATACTCTGGCCAATAAAGAACAGCCGACCAAACACTTTTTTCACTATCCTGTCTACCTGCAACTCTACTTTCAAGGAGCTATGAACTTGCACTCCAGGACATGTACAGCACAGAAACAGACCCTTCGGTCTAACTCGTCCAGGCTGACCAGATATCCTACCCTAATCTATTTCCAGTTGTCAGCACTTGGCCCATATCCCTCTAAGAGAGAAAGTGAGGGCTGCAGATGCTGGAGATCAGAGCTGAAAATGTGTTGCTGGAAAAGCGCAGCAGGTCAGGCAGCATCCAAGGAACAGGAGAATTGACATTTCGGGCACAAGCCCTTCTTCAGGAGAAGGGCTTGTGCCCGAAACATCGATTCTCCTGTTCCTTGGATGCTGCCTAACCTGCTGCGCTTTTTCAGCAACACATTTTCAGCCCATATCCCTCTAAACCCATCTGCATTAGTTTAGGATGATTTGGAAACTGGGAGCAGGTTGGTTTATGGAACAAGGGAGATTTCCAATGCTCTTCATTATACGCAGCACAAATATTTATTTTTGATTATTTAGAGTCATAGAGATGTACAGCATGGAAACAAGACTCTTCGGTCCAACCCCGTCCATGCCGACCAGATGTCCCAAACCAATCTAGTCCCACTTGCCAGCACCCAGCCCATCCAGATGCCTTTTAAATGTTGCAATTCTACCAGCCTCCACCACTTCCTCTGGCAGCTCATTCCATACATGTACCACGCTCTGTGTAAAAAGATTGCCCCTTATGTCTCTTTTAGATCTTTCCCCTCTCACCCTAAACCTATGCCCTCTAGTTCTGGACTCCCCGACCCCAGGGAAAAGACTTTGTTGATTTATTTTATCCATGTCCCTCATGATTTTGTAAACCTCTATAAGGTCACTCCTCAACCTCCGACGTTCCTGGGAAAACAGTCCTAGCCTGTTCAGCCTCTCCCCATAGCTCAAATCCTCCAACCTTGGCAACATCCTTGCAAGTCTTTTCTGAACCCTTTCAAGTTTCACAACATCTTTCTGATAGGAAGGAGACCAGAACTGCACACAATATTCCAACAGTGGCCTAACCAATGTCCTCTTCAGCTGCATTGTGACCTCCCAACTCCTGTACTCAATATTCTGACCAATAAAAGAAAGCATACCAAACACCTTCTTCATTATCTCATCTACCTGAGGCTCTACTTTCAAGAAGCTATGAACCTGCACTCCAAGGTCTCTTTGTTCAGTAACACACCCTAGGACCTTACCATTAAGGGTATAAGTCCTGCTAAGATTTGCTTTCCCAAAATGCAGCACCTCACATTTATCTGAATTAAACTCCATCTGCCACTTCTCAGCCCATTAGCCATCTGGTCAAGATCCTGTTGTAATCTGAGGTAACCCTCTTCGCTGTCCACTACACCTCCAATTTTGTAGAGGGCGCAGCACCAATCCTTGTGGCACTCCACTGGTCACAGGCCTCCAGTCTGGAAAACAACCCTCCACCACCACCCTCTGTCTTCTACCTTTGAGCCACTTCTGTATCCAAATGGCTAGTTCTGCCTGTATTCCTGATGTCTAACCTTGCTAAGCAGTCTCCCATGGGGAACCTTACTGAAGTCCATTTGGATAACATCTACCGCTCTGCCCTCATCAATTCTCTTTGTTACTTCTTCAAGAAATTCAATCAAGTTTGTAAGACATGATTTCCCATGCACAAAGCCTTGTTGACTATAGCTAATCAGTTCTTGCCTTTCCAAATACAGGTACATCATGTCCCTCAGGATTCCCTCCAACAACATGCCCACCACCCAAGTCAGGCTCACTGGTCTATAGTTCCCCGGCTTGTCCTTACCACCCTTCTTAAACAGTAGCACCACGTTAGCCAACCTCCAGTCTTCCGGCACCTCACCTGTGACTATCGATAATACAAATATCTCAGCAAGAGGCCTAGCAATCACTTCTCTAGCTTCCCACAGAGTTCTAGGGCACACCTCTCAGGTCCTGGGGATTTATCCACCTTTATGCGTTTCAAGACATCCAGCACTTCCTCCTCTGTAATATAGACATTTTGCAAGGTGTCACCGTCTATTACCCTGCATTTTATATCTTCCATATCCTTTTCCATAGTAAATACTGATGCAAAATACTCGTTTAGTATCTCCATCATTTTCTGCAGCTCCACATAATTGATGAGCAATAACAAAATAATGAATGAAAATCACGAGTCCTTAGAGTTGGCAATACTCCCAAATGAGCTGTTTGCTTGTCTGCACTTGTAAATTTAAGAGTAGTCGTCATCCATACCACAAAACATGTACATCGTGAATAACAAATATAGAACGGTCTGTTATTTTAACAGGTTTCTCTTACCTACATTATTCCCTTGCAAAATCAATTTTGTCCAAATTGCTTTTTCGCATTCGACAGTTTTAAATCCAATCAAAATGAGATGATACATTATCACAAGCTTAGACATATCATCAAGAACAAATATTCCATTTTGGAATAATGATGCCCATGAGAAACATATTTAATATAAAAGAGATATGAAACCCTTGACTTCAGTATGCATCCTCTGGGACATAAGGCAATTATGTTTGGAAAATTATTATAATTTAGTGAGTTCCTTCTTGATGGCTATCACTTTCACTATTGTTGTATAAAAACTGGCTGGCTGTAGTAAAACGTGCTTGTTCTTTTCAGCAATATCCCCATCAGCAAGCATCTTATATATTTGAATGACCACTGATAGAGGGGAGGTGATGATTTACTGGTAATATTTCAGGTAAATGGAGACAAGCATAAAACAGGTAGGGGAGTTGGTTACTGATTAGGCAGAATATCTCAGCTGTACTGAGGGAGGACACCTTGGAGGGCTCATCCAGCGAGGCCATTTGGATAGAAAGGGTGCAATCACATTGATGGGGTTGTACTGTAGGCCTCCCAACAACCAGCAGGAGACAGAAACAGATCTGTGGACTGATTCTGGAAAAATTTGAAAACAACAGGGTAGTTGCAGTGGGTGATTTCAACTTCCTATATATTGACTAGGATTCCACATGCACCAGGGGCTTGGATGGATGGGTGGGTGATGTTGAAGCAATATATAAGTCGCCCAACCAGGGAAGGGGACCATATTACACCTGGTCTTGGGGAATGAGTTTGGCTAAGCAATTAAAGTTTTAGTTGGAAAGCATTTTGGGAACAGTGACCATAACTCTAAGTTTTAATTATAGAATCTGATCAATGCAGAAAGAGATCTGCAGTGCGAGTCCTCACTGAGCCCCCAAAACGGCATTCCACCCAGACCCAGTCACCTTCTCATAACCTCATATTTCCCATGACTAATCCATCTTTGTAGCCCTGGACACTGTGGGCAACCTGCACATCTCTGGACTGAGAGAGGAAACCAGCCAAAACCCTCACAGCAACAGGGAGAACATACAAATTCTACACAGTCACCAGAGGCTGGAAATGAACTTCAGTCCCTGGCACTGCAAGGCAACAGTGCTAACCACAGAGCCACCGTGTTGCCCTTCAAGTTATTTATAGAGGAGGATAAGAGTAGTCCTTGGGTGGAAGTACTAAAGTGGAGAAAGGCTAACTATGGCAATAATAGGCAGGAACTTGGGAATGCAAATAACAAATTTGAGGGTAAATCCATAATTGTTATGTGGGAATCTTTTAATGACCAGTTGATTAGAGTCCAGGACAAGCATCTTCCTGTGAAAGTAAGGATAAGATGGCAAGATTCTGGAATCTTGGATGACATGGTGCCAGGATCAAGGATGTCTCATAGAGGGTGCAGAATGTTCTCAAGGGGGAGAGGGGCAAGCAGGAGGTAATTGTACACATTGGAATCAATCACACAGCAAGGAAAAAGGTTGAGATTCTGAAGGGAGATTACAGAGAATTAGGCAGGAATTTAAAAAGGTCCTCGAGAGTAGTAATATCTGGATTACTCTCAGTGCTGCGAGCTAGTGAGGGGAGGAATAGGAGGATAGAGCAGATCAATGCATGGCTGAGGAGCTGGTGTATGGGAGAAGGATTCACATTTTTGTATCAATGGGAGCTCTTTTGGGGTAGAAGCGACCTGTACAAGAAGGACGGATTGCACCTAAATTGGAAGGGGACGAATATACTGGCAGCGAGAATTCAAACTGGTAAGGTGGGGACAGCTGGGACCCAGGGAGATAGTGAGGAAAGAGATCACTCTGAGACTGGTACAGTTGAGAACAGAAGCAAGTCAAATAGTCAGGCCAGGCAGGGACAAAGCAGAGAACAAGGTAGGACCGATAAATTAAACTGCATTTATTTCAATGCAAGAGGCCCAACAGGAAGGCAGATGAACTCAGGGCATCGTTAGGAGCATGGGACTGGGATATCATAGCAATTACTTAAATGTGGCTTAAGGACGGACAGGATTATTCCAGGATACAAATGCTACAGGAAGAACAGAAAGGGAGGCAAGAGAGGAGGAGGAGTGGCGTTTTTGATAAGGGATAGCATTACTGCTGTACTTAGGGAGGACATTCCCGGAAATACATCCAGTGAGGTTATTTGGGTGGAACTGAGAAATAAGAAAGGGATGATCACCTTATTGGGATTGTATTATACGCCCCCTAATAGTCAGAGGGAAATTAGGAAACAAATTTGTAAGGAGGTCTCAGTTATCTGTAAGAATAATAGGGTGGTTACGGTAGGGGATTTTAACTTTCCAAACATAGACTGGGACTGCCATAGTCTTAAGGGTTTAGATGGACAGGAATTTGTTAAGTGTGTACAAAAAAATTTTCTGATTCAGTATGTAGATGTACCTACTAGAGAAGGTGCAAAACTCGACCTACGCTTGGGAAATAAGGCAGGGCAGGTGACTGAGGTGATAGTGGGGGAGCACTTTGGGACAAGCGGCCATAATTCTATTAGTTTTAAAGTAGTGATGGGAAAGGATAGACCAGATCTAAAAGTTGAAGTTCTAAATTGGAGAAAGACCCTTTTTGATGGTATTAAGCAAGAATTTTCAAAAGGGTGATTGGGGGGCAGATGTTTGCAGGTTAAAGGATGGCTGGAAAATGGGAAGCCTTCAGAAATGAGATAGCAAGAGTCCACAGAAAGTATATTCCTGTTAGGGTGAAAGGAAAGGCTGGGAGGTATAGGAAATGCTGCATGACTAAAGAACTTGAGGGTTTGGTTAAGAAAAAGAAGGAAGCATAAACCAGGTATAGACAGGATAGATCGAGTGAATCCTTAGAAGAGAATAAAGGCAGTAGAAGTGTACTTAAGAGGGAAATCAGGAGGGCAAAAAGGGGACATGAGATAGCTTTGGTAAATAGGTTAAGGAGAATCCAAAGGGTTTTTACAAATACATTAAGGGTAAATAGGGACAGAATAAGGCCCCTCAAAGATCAGCAAGGCAGCCTTTGTGTGGGGCCGCAGGAGTTGGGGGAGATACTAAATTATACTAAACTAGCCACGAAACTTTACGACCAGTATCCTTAGTAGCCACACACGCAGATGACAAGCAACATGAGTTCAACTGGGACAACACTACTATTATAGGACAAGCCAAACAGAGAACAGCCAGGGAATTCCTAGAGGCAGGGCACAGATTCTATCAACAGACACATCGACCTGGACCCAATATACCGGCCACTGCAGCGGACAGCTGGAACTGACAACTGGAAGCGGCAGAGACAAACCACTATAAATGCCAGAGGAAACAACACAGAAGCGCTTCACAGGAGGCTCCCAAGCACTGAGGATGTCACCGAGACAGGGGACGAAACGTCTGCAACACAAATTCCAAGCTTGGCAAACAGAACCACAACAACGAGCACCCGAGCTACAAATCTTCTCACAAACTTTGAATACTAAATGAGTATTTTGCATCAGTATTTACTGTAGAAAAGGACATGGAAATAGATGGTGACATCTTGAAAAATATCCATATTACAGAGGAGGAAGTGCTGGTTGTCTTGAAATGCATAAAAGTGGAAAAGTGTCGACAACTTGATCAGGTGTAGACTAGAACTCTGTGAGAAGCGAGGGAAGTGAGTGCTGGGCCCCTTGCTGAGATATTTGTATCATCGATAGTCACAGGTGAGGTGCCGGAAGACTGGAGGTTGGCTAACGTGGTGCCACTGTTTAAGAAAGGTGATAAGGATAAGCCAAGGAACTATAGACTAGTGAGTCTGACCTCAGTGGTGGGCGAGCTGTTGAAGGGAATCCCAAAGGACAGGATGTACACGCATTTGGAAAGGCAAGGACTGATTAGAGATAGTCAACATGGCTTTGTGTGTGGGAAATCTGTTTCACAAACTTGATTGAGTTTTTGAAGAAGTAACAAAGAGGATTGATGAGGGCAGAGTGGTAGATGTGTGCTATTTAGACTTCAGTAAGGCATTCGACAAGGTTCCCATTGGGAGACTGGTGAGTAAGGTTAGACCTCATGGAATACAGGGAGAACTAGCTATTCAGAAACAAGACTGGCTCAAAGGTACAAGACAGAGGGTGGTGGTGGAGGGTTGTTTTTCAGACTGGAGGCCTGTGACCAGTGGAGTGCCATAAAGATCGGTGCTGGGTCCACTACTTTTCATCATCTATGTAAATGATTTGGATGTGAGCATCAGAGGTACAGTTAGTAACTTTGCAGATGACACCAAAATTGGAGGTGTAGTGGACAGTGAAGAAGGTTAGCGTTCATTAGCAGAGGGATTGAATTCAAGAGTCGTGAAATGATGTTGCAACTGTACAGGACTTTGGTTAGGCCACATTTGGAGTACTGTGTGCAGTTCTGGTCGCCTCACTTTAGGAAAGATGTGGAAGCTTTGGAGAGGGTGCAGAGAAGATTTACCAGGATGTTGCCTGGAATGGAGAATAGGTAGTACGAGGATAGGTTGAGAGTGCTAGACCTTTTCTCATTGGAACGGCGAAGGACTTGATAGAGGTTTATAAGATGATCAGAGGAATAGATAGAGTAGACAGTCAGAAACTTTTTCCCCGGGTACAACAGAGTGTTACAAGGGGACATAAATTTAAGGTGAAGGATGGAAGGTATAGGGGAGATG
>NC_057732.1:33790323-33824817 GCF_004010195.1 Chiloscyllium plagiosum
TGCAGGTTCATAGCTCCTTGAAAGTGGAGTCGCAGGTAGATAGGATAGTGAAGAAGGTGTTTGGTAAGCTTTTCTTTATTGGTCAGAGTATTGAGTACAGGAGTTGGGAGGTCATGTTGCTGCTGTCCAGGACATTGGTTAGGCCACTGTTGGAATATTGCGTGCAATTCTGGTCTCCTTCCTATCAGAAAGATGTTGTGAAACTTGAAAGGGTTCCAAAAAGGTTTACAAGGATGTTGCCAGGGTTGGAGGATTTGAGCTACAGGGAGGGATTGAATAGGCTGGGGCTGTTTTCTCTGGAGCATCAGAAGCTGAGGAGTGACCTTATAGAAGTTGATAAAATCATGAGGCGTATGGATAAGATAAATAGACAAAATCTTTTCCCTGGGGTGGGAAGAGTCCAGAACTAGACGGCATAGGTTTAAGGTGAGAGGGGAAAGATATAAACGAGACCTAAGGGGCAACTTTTTCATGCAGAGGGTGATACATGTATGGAATGAGCTGCCAGAAGAAGTGGTGCAGGCTGGTACAATTGCAACATTTAAAAGGCATCTGGATGGGTATATGAATAGGAAGAATTTGGTGGGATATGGATCAGGTGCTGGCAGGTGGGACCAGATTGGGTTGGCCGGCATGGATGAGTTGGACGCAAGTGTCTGTTTCTGTGCTGTACATCTCCATGACTCTATAAGAGAACTTGTGAGCTTACTCAGAAAAAGAAGTATACACAAGGTTTAGGAAACTAAAAACAGAAAGGGCCCATAAGGAATACAGGGGAACCTTGATTATCTGAACGGAATGGGCAGGCACTCTTTCGTTTGGACAACTGATTATTCAGTTAATTGATTCAATGTCTCTTCTCTGGGGCTCGGAGTTTTCTGAAGTTTCCTTTTTCCTCGCTCTGCCTGCCTTGCTCCCTCTCTCTGTCTCAGGGTTTGTTTCCGAGCAGGCACACATGTGTGTAAGGGACCTGCAGCATTGCTGAAGCCTCATGCATCCCCCCAGCCCCAATCAGTTCAATGGGATTGACATGGGGAGCACTTACTAAGTCTGCTCCCTGTTCAGGAGACTAGGCAACACACCACAAGTAGCAGTGGAAGGGTGTTCTTCAGACTGGAGATCTGTGACTAGTGGTGGTTCGCAGGGATCAGTGCTTGGACATCTGTTGTTTGAAACATATATAAATGATTTGGAAGAGAACATAGGTGGTCTGATTAGTAGGTTTGTGGATGACGTAAAGGTTGGGGGAGCTGTGGATAATGAGGAAGATTGCCAGAGGATACAGCAGAATAAAGAAAGGCTGGAAACCTGGGTGGAGAAATGGCATGTGGAGTATAATCTGGACAGATGCAAGGTAATACATTTTGGAAGGACTAATGCAAGAGGAAAGTATACAGTAAATGGCAGAACCTTTCAAAACATTAACATACAGGGATTTAGACAAGCAGATCAGCAATTGAGAAACTGGCAACAAAAGTGGATAAGGTGGTCAAGAAGGCGCACGGCATACTTCCCTTCAGTAGTAGGGGCATAGAATATAAAACTTGGCAAGTCATGTTGCAGCTGTATAGAAGTTTAGTTAGGCCACATGTAGAAAACTGCATATAGTTCTGATTGCTACACTATAACAAGGATGGGGAGGCTTTGGAGAGGATACAGAATATGTTTACTAGATGTTGATTCATTTGGAGGATATTAGCTAAGAGAGATCGGAAAAACTTGGTTTGCTTTCACTTGAACATCAGAGGGACCTGTTAGAGGTTCACAAAAGTTTGAGAGGCGTGGGTAGAATGGACAGCGAAACTCTTTTTCCCAGGGTACAAAAGTCAATTATTATGGAACGCAGGTTTGAGGTAAAAGGGGGAAAATTTAATGGAGATGTAAGAGGCACTTTTCTTCTCCCTACAGATGGTGGTAAGTGCCAGGAATTCTCTGCCAGAGATGGTGGTGGAGGTAAGATCAACTGCAACATTTAAGAGGCATCTTGCCAAATACATGAACAGGATAGAATGGGAATTAGGAGGGCTACAGATAGTACTGGAGGTAAAAGATTTTGAGTTTAGAAAGGCATCATGTATTGGGGTGGCATGGTGGCTCAGTGGTTAGCACTGTTGCCTTATAGTGCCAAGGACCTGGGTTCAATTCCAGCCTCAGGCAACTGTCCTCGTATCTTTGTGAGGTTCCTCCTGCAGTCTAAAAACGTGCAGGTTAGGTGAATTGGCCATGCTTAAGTTCCCCATGGTGTTCAGGGATGTGTAGGTTAGGGGCATTAGTCCAGGGTAAATGTAAGGGAATGGGTCTGGATGTGTTATGCTTCAGGGGTCAGTGTGGATTTGTTGAGCCAAGGGGCCTGTTTCCACACTGATGGTATTCCATGATTTCAGTTTAGCTATCCAAGTGCTAATTATCATAGATGATAAGCTAAATGTATTAGAGTGGCTCAGTGGTTAGCACTACTGCCTCACAGCGCTAGGGACCCAGGTTCAATTCCAGCCTTGGGCGACTGTCTGTGTGGAGTTTTCACATTCTCCCCGTGTTCCCTCGGAGTGCTCCGGTTCCCTCCCATAGTCACAAAGATGTGCCGGTCAGGTGAATCGGCCATGCTAAATTGCCTATAGTGTTATGGTGCATTAGTCAGAGGGAAGTGGATCGGAGTGGATTACTCTTCGGAGGGTTGGTGTGGACTTCTTTGGCCGAAGGGCCTGTATCCACACTGTAGGAAATCTAATCTAATCATTGGCACAGGCTTAATGAACTAAGGGGCCTGTTTCTATGCTGTACTGTTCTTTGCTCTTTGTTCACAGTGTCCTATTAAATCCTATCAATGAACAGTGTTCTAATATAGAAGAAAAAAAAAATCATTTAATTCAAGTAAACCGGAATGAATATTTTCACATTTACCCATGCACAATTGGTCTTTGAAAACAATGCCTGGCTATCAATGAGTCTCACATTAATTTACGTGTACATCTATCTACCTACTCATGGAGGGACTTCGATCATTGGAAAACATCATTGTATGGATATTCTCAATCAAACTATTCACGCATGTGATGACAAGTATCTGGACCAAGTGAGATTTTAACCCAAAACTTCTGACTCACAGTTGATCACAAAATTTGTCGCAAGAACATTTGAAAAGAAAGATGTAGTTATTTCTATTCCATCTGCTCAGACACGCTTTGACAAAACTCTGGGCAAGTGAAACTTGAACTCAGACCTTCATCCAGAGGTAGGGACAGGACCGGTGAGCCCTTCATATCATTGAGCAAGCTACTTAAAAAGGAAGAGAGTAAGTGACAATATGAAATAGACTGTACACTAAAAGGTGGTCCATATAATTTTACCAGGGCTTTAGATGGGATTTTAAACTAAATAGTATGGGTCTGTGTTTATTTGCACAGAAAATTATAAAATCAAAAGGTAAAGGAGAAGGTAACATTACAGGCTGGTGATGAGGCTGATTTATTTTCTGGTAATAAAGGAAGGGATAGAATGTGTGAACGTCATTTTGTACCAAGGAACTATAAATATGTAGGGAAATACAATAACAAAACAAACTTAAAGGCTTTAAGTGCATGAAGTGTTCAGAATAAGGTAGATGAACTAACGATGCAAATCCAGGTAAATTAATATGATCTCACAGCCATTATGGAAACATGATTACAAAATGATTAAAATTGGGAACATAATATTCAGGGATCTTTGACCTTTCAGAAAGACATGAGGGATGGAAAAGGTGGTGGGGTAACACTATTCACTAGAGATTAAATTAGAACAGTTGTAAGAGATCGAGGCTCAGATGATGTAGAATCTATTTGGGCAGAGGTTTTAAAATAAAACAGGAAGAGAAAGACGACATTGGTTGGAGTAGTGTACAGATCACTAAACAGTAGCCACTCTATGGGTAAGGGTAAAACTCAACAAAAAAAATACAAGTATGTAAAAAGAATACAGCAATAATTATGATGAATTTAAACTTCATTTTGCTTGGTTTAATCAAATTGGAAAGGGTAGCTACAACTTCACAGAGTGCATCAGGAATAGCTTGCTTAAGCAATGTCAAGGAGCAAACTAGGGAGCAGCTCCCTTGATTTAAGATGAGTTTTGACTGCAGTGAACAGAGTGATAACTTCTGTGCTGTGGAAACTCAAATATTTCCACCTATCTTGTTCCCAAGCTCTTCAGATATGGGAGAACCAATCTTATAACTCATGGCAGGTAAAAAGCTCAATAACTGGTTACCAGTCCAGAGATCAATCAACTTGTTGTTACTACCCAGTTGCATCTGTATAAAGAACCCCTAAGCTCCAATTCATTTGCAACCATTTCAATTTTTTTTTGTTCAAAAAAATATGTTTACCAGAATGCTTGCCATTCGTGTCAGGTTACTTGCTTATTAAAGCATTCAATAATACCCTAAACACTGATTTTAAAACAGTTCTTCACCATTTCAGTCCACAATTTTCAAAAGGGTGACAGCAAATTGTGGGACAAAACACTTTATATTTTACAGGCTTCCATCATACCAACTTATACAATATGGTATTACTCCAGGTTAGTAAGACAAAATCAAATACGGTAACTTCTCCCCCTCACTAGGGTTTTGTATCAAAGTCTCTGCAGCTCTGTTGAAAAGTGCCTGCAGATGCCTTTGTGCAATCGTGACATTGGACAGAAAAAACTCTCGACTTTTCTTCCTTTCTCTTCCCAATTGAATTCATTTTGTTAAACTTGTAAGAACTTGATACTTTTAGAGAAAGAACATATGGCCTTACTCAAAAGAATTCCTACATTCCAATACAGGCTGTTTTACGTTATCAGTCAGTTTTCCAATAAAATTAAGTTTGCTCCTGAGTATTTCACAATAGTCAAGGACATCAAGGATTTAATTAGAAAGCTGCTATTTGATTTCAGTCAGGGCTGCTCACGCTGTTGGATGTTAATGCTGTGAATTAGGTTTCACTTAAGGCTGTTGTACTGCAGTTATTGATCTTAGATTAGTAACTTTAGTTTCAATTTGTAGCCACAGTACCTTATTTATTAGAGTAATTAGGAAGGCCAAATCCAAGAGAGAGAACATTGAATGCCAGGAGCATAGATGTATAAAGATAAATCAAGAACACAGACTAGATTTTCCACAACTCCAACAATTGTTCATTCTTTTAAAGTTTCCAACTGAGCGAATAAGCTACTAGTTATCTTAGTAAGCTATCTTATTAACCAGAGACAACACCATGCTGGGGTTATACAAAGTGATATGCAACTGTCTCCATTGGATTATATAGAAAACCAAACCCACACTATTTTGTTACAATGCTCAGGATACAGTAGTGAGCCATTTATTTCATCAGCTTTTATTTTTGTAATAAATGATATTCTTACAAATTATTATTAATATTATTTGGGAATACAGCTGATCTCAATGGCGTCAAACATATAAAGCAATGTGTACGTACGCTTGAAAAGCTCACATTCAGTTCCTGATTCAGAACTGGAAACCTTAAGCCAGACAGTAGCAGATGGTATTTTCAAATGCAACAGTCCAAATTTTCACAACGTTGGAAGGGCTCCATTCCCTAGCCAAAATGGCAAATTTGAGAGACGGACAGAAAGACAGAAGGGGCTAAGAGTGGAGGCTGGGGAGACAGGAACCATAAGCTGGAAGGGAGAGAGAGAGAGGGCATATAGTTGGCAGTGAGTATCTATAATTGGGGAGAATGAGGCTGCAGGGGGCAAGGTGAGACAGTGAGGCTAAGGCTAGCTGTGACTTCAGACCTCACCACTCCCTTCCCCCAACCCANNAGGCTCTCATCTCACCACCCCCCACACCCACCCATGCTCCTCTGGTCTCCCTTCCCCCACCCCACACACAAACAGTTCTCTCCCCCACACTCCAACTGCAGGGCTCACCTTCTATCCCATTCTTCAGGAATTTGTCACCAACCCCTGTCTTGTGTTCAATGTCCCTCTCTACACTACTGAAACCCACTTCAAGGCATACCCATTTCCATGTGCATATGCAATTATTGTACATAATGATATCACACGTGCAGTTGCCAGTGCCAGCAATCATTCCCTGAGCAAACTGTTTTTTTCATTTACACATGGGACATGGGTGTCACTGGTGGCCAGTATTTATTGCCCATCCCTAGTTGCACTCGAGAAGGTGGTGCTGAGCTGCCTTCTTGTACTGCTGCAGTCCAAGCCTACCATAGTTCTTGAGGAAGGGCAAAGTACACCCCCACCCCAGGATTGTTCACAGATGTTAATGTGCATTAAAGCTGGATAATCTTTGTGGATCTGTCAATTTTAAATTTTGTAAATAAAAGCCAGTTGTGGCTCCCAGTTAAGAAACAAAATCAGAGTGTGCAATTTTAAGGGGTGTTTGGTGATATAAGCCTGAAGATGATCATGAAAGGATGAGCACTGCTTGACTGCTTCCACAACCTATCACAGTTGGAGTATGCAAATCCTTTGTTCAGTTGATGGCTCCAAGTAGTTATAAAAGGATCACTTCTCACTGATATGGAGCTGTAAATGTAAATGTTTCTTTTTATAAATGACTAAGTACTTGAATGGAATTAATGTATTCAATGGGCTCAGTAATCATCCTTCTGAAAACACATAATCAAGTAATAGACAGTTAGGGCTTTATTTTAATTTCATGATGGCTGCTGAGGTCTGCCTCATAGCAGCTATAGGCAAACTGGCATGGAGTGTTTGGAGATAAAGAGTAACAGATGTGGGTTTGAGTTGACACAAGCTGCCGTGGGCTATAAAGGGTTATGGAGATGAGCAACAGGTCATAGCTTGCCATAAAGTTGGTATGGATGGTATAATGGTTCATTGAGGGGTATAAAGGGCATAGATTGGCATGAAGCATATTAGGGGCCATGGAAGAGTAGGTAAGGGGAAAAGGGGTAGTACAAGTTGTCATGGATGCGGAAGGAGAATGGTCTTTGAGAGAAGAAAGGGGCAGGTCACTTTCTCTTTTATTTTCTTACGTCCCAGGGCACTGTACCAGACCTTTTAAACAATCCAGTTCAGCACCAGGTTACTCACTGTGCTTGTGTCTGCCAGTTATAAGAAATTTCTTGACTCTGCACACCTGACTTGGGAACGAATATTTAGCCCAAAATCAAGTCCTGTTGTTCAGTTTACTGTCATCACTACCTTCATGCACACTGCTTAAATGTGGAACAACATAATGTTGTTGAACCATTACCATGAATTCACTTCCTGAAACTTAAAGACTTATACAAGCCGATAATAAGGCTGGGGAAAAAAAATGTTACTCTGGCTTGTGTAGGTCCGGCACTTCGAATGAAGCAGAAGAATTTTAATAGCAAAAGAATTGTGAAGTGACAAAGTACAAGTCCCACAATAGAGTGGTGCTGAAAGGAATAAGGTAGAGCTTCATGAAAATTTAGGTCTGAAAATGCTTGGTATCAGTGAGAAACATTGATTCAAGTCAAAAAAATGGGCAGATCTGTCTTTACAAGTACAGACAAGCCTTCGACCAAGCCATTAGCAAAGCTCTGCCGTCAGCCCTTGCAGTTCAGATGCAAAAGCAAGATTATGTCTATAAAGAATCAGCCACTACATGGGAAAATATTCAGATAAATGGAACATAACCCTACAAATTGATACAGAAACCATCCCAAGAAACTGTCAAAGGGGTTAAGAAGCATAATAGGACATGGATGTGTGCAAGTAGTATTCAGAATATTCAATGCTTGAATGCTATCCAGAATACTTACTGATTAAATATTTTTCCTGTCCACTGTCAAAACATATATACAGGTTCCACTACATGACAACTTCTTTCATTGTGTCTATTGCACAAAACTACTCTTATAACCATCATGGGGCAGAGAAACATGCCATTAGAAAGAACAGTTTAATAATATTATTTCTCAATATTTAAAATTGAGTTACAATCAAGTTCAATATAAGTTCCAAGTCATTGGATTTGACACATTAACGGTTTCTCCCTAAACAAATGTCAGACTTGCTGAATGTATCCAACATTTTCTGATTTTATTACAGATCTTCAACACTACTTTTATATAACACCATAACTATAACAGCAGGAAGCTAATCCAAAAATGAAGTTGAATTGTGCATAAGCATTATTTGCATATACAAGAAATAAATTATCCTGAGCATCCAAATGATCTGAAATCCAAGACTAGACACAATGAAGCAAATCTGTGGATTTTACAAACAAGTACCAATTGTTAAATGCTGGTTTGATATGTGTAGCTTTTACTATATTTTTGGGGTGATGGAGGCAAATGGCACTCAGACAACATTTTGAAAATATCTAATTTATTTATCTTTTAATCAAAAATATGAATAAAGGAACAAACATACATTAAATGGAATTGTGCATTTTAAACACAGACATCAACCAGGGAACTAATAATGAATATGAAAGGATTTCACCTTCCAGAAGATAGAGGTAGAAGTAACCATCTATCTCAGCTGAGAACACAATCACTTAACTTCTTTTGGATTCTTAGCAGTATAATACATTAGTATGGGTCCAGAAGTAGTATCAGTAAAAATATATATGCCTCATACCTCTAAAATGGTTTTCTTGTCCCGATTTTGTGCTTGTTGCCTGATAAGTTTCTTCTGTAGTTAATGATGCAGAATGTTGTATGACCACATTGGTCAAAGCCTACCTAGAGACAGAAAAAGAAAATTCACCTGTTAAAATCCAGAGTAAAATTTTGTACATGCATTGAAGGTTTCCTCCACCCTAACAATTAGAGAGTTCAACAAGACTGAACTTATTCTCAGATGACTCTGTCCCGAGATTAAAATTCTGAATTAAGTATTCATCCACGTGGGAGGCACAATGATGTGTGCTGAGAACACAAACATATGGTGCTATAAAATTTGTTTTATTAGGCATAGTACATACACAGCATCTGCTGCAACAGACTGCAATGGTACCAGTGAGAGAGCGCTTTTGGAACATAATATTTTCATGCCTCACTAGGGTAGCACACTGAAAGCTAAGCCCCGTTATTCCCCAAGGAGGGGAAAGATTTAAAAGAGACCTGAGGGGCAACTTTTAACGCAGAGGGTGGCACGTGTATGGAAAGAGCTGCCAGAGGAAGTGGTGGAGGCTAGTATGCAACATTTAAAAGGCATCTGGATGGCTATATGAATAGGAAGGGTTTGGAGGGGTATGGGATTGGATTGGGATATCTGGTCGAAATGGACGAGTTAGACCGAAGGATCTGTTTCCGTGCTGTCCATCTCTATGACTCTCTGACAAGTTAAATGTTTTATCATGGCTCTAAAGGTTCACCAATTTACCTGCCCATTTTGACCCAGGTGAACAGAAAACACAGATCAGATTTCTGTATGAGTCAAGAATACTTACTTACTTGTAGCTAGAATCTATGAACTTTCAAACATATAATTATATGTAAAACTCCCCCTTCACACACATACAGACAGAAAGCATTGGTGTTAAGGGCAGAGGGAAAAGATCTGGGAAGACAGTTCAATGGTGCCCATCCATACGGTTTGCTGAGATGATCCTTTTACTTGCAAGGACTTACTGTTCTTTAATCTCTCTTTTCTGGGTATGTTTTTACTTCCTTGCAAGAGATAAGAGTGACTGGTTCACAAATTATATAGTTTCTGACTCAGTGGTTAAAATTAACATTTTACAACAACCAGTGAAGGCAAACAAAGTGAGTTTCTTCAGGAAACAAAAAAAAAGTTCTGAAGGGTCACAGGACCCAAAATGTTAATTCTGCTTTTTCTTTCCATCTTTGCTGCTGGTCTGCTGAGTTGTTTCTGCCTTTCTTCAAGCCTCAGGTAAGACTTCTGGCAATAATGTTTGCATCCACAAACTGTTGAGGTACACAGAAGCCAATCACAATTGTTGGCAAGCTGATAGCCTTATCATCCACAGCTGCTCACAACTTCACAAATCAATCAACCAATTGTTGTTGTCCCAATCTCACTTTTCAAACACCCTTTAGTGCCAGCCCTCTGCAACCAGCTTGAAATAAAGCAGCAAAATAAACAGCACTTACCTTCAGAACCTTGCTTTTAAAAGGTTCAGCAATCCTTTCCACAATCCTTGATTTTAAAATAAACCTTTTGCTATTTCAGTCCACAAAAACACAGGGAAAATACAATATTGAACTGCTGAGTAATGGAATTGAATAGATGGACCTGTATACTGAAGAAAACTTTTTCTGAATCAGCTCCATTTGTACATTAACTTTCAATATCCAAGACAGCAATACTTGTTGGTCTTTTAAAGCAAACAAGTAATCTTCCAGTGCTCTGGCAAAAAAGATTTCAGTTTATTGTCGCCATGGTCTCCCCACTGAGTCGAGTGACAAAAACTGCCAATTCCATAAACAATGACAATTGGTGAGGGTTCCTTTCAGCAGATTTGACCTATTAGCACCTAAGAGGACACCATCAGGACCAACCAATTAAGAGAACAAAGTCAACTGACTTGGTGGTACAGTATAGACATCCTGAGATAATATAGAGTCATAGAGGCATACAGTATGGAAACAGACCCTTCGGTCCAACTTGTCTGCGCTAATCAGCCATCCAAATTTGATATAGTTCCATTTGCCAGCATAAAGCCCATAACCCTCTAAACCCTTCTTATTCATGTACCGACGCACATGCCTCTTAAGTGTTACAATTGTACCCACCTCCACCACATCCTCTGGCTGCTTGTTCCATACATGCACCAACCTCTGCATAAAAAGGTTATCCCTCAGGTCTCTTAAAACTTTCTCTTCTCACTTTAAATCAATGCCTTCTAGTTTTGGACTCCTCCAGCCTAGGAAAATCATTTTGGCTGTTGGTTGTGTAATAGCAAGCTAACCCTAACCCAATTTTATAAAAATCAAAGTATATTAACATTAAACAGATGTTGCAATTCAGCTTAGAACTGATTAAAATGTTGATTACATTTTAAAACGACCATATAGGTTGTGTGTTTTGGACAGGATTTTAATCAAATGGGAATGTTTGGGAAATTCCATTCTTGCTTTAGATCACTTTATAAAGGGACAACAATGTTTGACATCAACACTTGAATCCTTTGCCTATGAAAAATACAAACTAGAAATACCATAACATGGAATTTTTCTTTAACAATTAAGATTCTAAAGGTGATATAAACTATAACAATTTAAAAGTTCAAAACTTCTGAAGTACCAACGAATACAAAGATATTCTAACTACAAAAATTTCCATCTAGGTTCAGTATTTTAAGTTCTATACATATTATTGATAAATTGAATATGACAGCACAACACAAATACTTGATAAAAAAAACCAAAGTTCTTCAGAAGGAGAACAAAATGAATGGGCAAAAGTAAAAGCAAAACAATCTTATTGCTGGGTATTACACAGAATGTACAACATAGTAAAAGCTAGTGAAGCTAGTCTGTCCTGATGCTTATGCTCCAAATGAGCTTCCTCCCACCCCCATTCATCCAACCCTATCAGCACACCTTTCTATAAAATTTTCCCTCTCGTGTTTATTCAGCTTCACCTTCCATTTTACAGAATTTAATTAAAAATTGAGGTTGTAAGTTCTACATTCTGACCAATCTTTGGGAAAGAACTTTTCATTAATTATTCTCAGTGAGAATTGATAACCAACAACCATTTAAGGCCTTGGAGACAAGAAGGAGCGCAGATGCTGGAAATCAATACAGGCGAGGCTGGAAAAGCACAGGTCAGGCAGCATCCGAGAAGCAGGAAAGTCAAGCTATCAGGCAGAAACCCTTCGTAGGAGAAGGGAAGCGCAGAAGTAAGTAGAGAGAGGGACGCGAGACCAGGGGAAAAGGTAGGTGGTGTGGTGTAAGGTGGATGCAGGTAGCGGGTTATTGTAATTGGTCAGTGGGAAGGATGGAGCAGATAGATGAGTAAGAAGATCAGGTCAGGGAGGTGAGGAGAAGGAGGGCGGCGAGACATGGGATAAGGCTGTGGGAGGAGAGACTTTAAAGTTAGTGAAGAAAATTTACATTTACAGCCCCTTGTTTTTGTCTCCACCATAACTGGAAACAAAATTCTTTATGTCTACCCCATCAAGTCTTTTCATGATTTTAACCACCTCTATCAGGTTACCCATCACCTTTCTTTTTGCAATAGAAAACATTGCCAGTCTTCTCATTATTGGTATCATCCTTCTGAATCTTTTTCTTCAACTTTCTGAAGTCTCTATATCCCATTTATAATGTGAAGTCTAGATCTGTATAACTTTAACATATAAATTTAGCTGTTTTCCTTCAGATGTCAATAGATCAGACTTCTCCAGACAGTACATTGAAGGCCTATCATTCCACTGAGCAGCATTGGGAGAATTAATACTTTTTTCAAACACAAGAGTCGGCAACTGCTTTTCAATACAAACACATCTATTACTCAATCAGCCTGCTTATCCATATAAGAAATACAGATCTTTACTGCATGGACATTGGCTGATTGAGCAGATCAATGGACTTTTCAACTGCTGGGGGGTGCTGGGTTTCAACCCAAAGTCTCTTCACTGCCAGCAACAAGCAACATCTATGGAAAGAAGCTGTCCAGTCACAAATTACTTCAACAGTACAAAACAAGCTGCATTTCAGCACAAATAGTAAGTCCAAAAAAAAAGACAACAATGAGAAATGAAAGAGGAAGAAGTATTCCCAATGAAGCAATGCGGGAAAACTGAGTTTATAGTATCTTGTTATAGCAAAGTAAATGCAATTTTAATCTGCATCTGGTGGCGTTTTACCTGATTAAGCAGAAAATTTATTGCTCAGCACAGATTTCTCCAAACTGTCCAACACTAACAATGCTGGAGTTGAATGGGGAAGAAGAAAGCTAGATTTTAAAAATGCAAATAAGCAATTTGTCCTGAACATATGTTCTCTCCCAAATATGCAACTAATACTGGTCTTCCAACAGAAGTCAGAATAGAATTGTCCAAACAACTCAATAAAGAAATCCTTTATAGGAGCCTTTATAAAGCTCTGGTTAGGCCCCATTTGGAGTACTGTGTCCAGTTTTGGGCCCCACACCTCAGGAGGGACATACTGGCACTGGAGCGTGTCCAGCGGAGATTCACACGGATGATCCCTGGAATGGCAGGTCTAACATATGAGGAACAGCTGAGGATCCTGGGATTGTATTCATTGGAGTTTAGAAGGTTAAGGGCAGATCTAATAGAAACTTACAAGATAATACATGGCTTGGAAAGGGTGGACGCTAAGAAATTGTTTCCATTAGGCGAAGAGACTAGGACCCGTGGGCACAGCTTTAGAATTAGAGGGGATAAATTCAGAACAGAAATGCGGAGACATTTCTTCAGCCAGAGAGTGGTGGGCCTGTGGAATTCATTGCCACGAGTGCAGTGGAGGCCGGGACGTTAAATGGCTTCAAGGCTGAGATTGATAAATTCTTGATGTCACAAGGAATTAAGGGCTACGGGGAGAATGCTGGTAAGTGGAGTTGAAATGCCCATCAGCCATGATTGAATTGCGGAGTGGACTCGATGGGCCAAATGGCCTTACTTCCACTCCAATGTCTTATGGTCTTATGGAAATGAGCATACCCCCTTATCACAGGTTTAACATCATGATCTGACTTCAAAATCTGACCAAGTAAGCCCTTGGCATACACAGTATAGCCAATTCTGCCTTCAACCCCAAACAATACACACCATCCTTATTCTTTGGCATTATCCAAATATGGGTACAGTGTATTGGAAATTATCCTACATGAAAGACTTCGTCTTTAGACATTGACTGTATGTGCAAATATAGCTATTAGGTTTTCTGTCAATACATAGATCACCAACACTTGCTGTCCATACATGTCAACACTGCAGCTTTAGCTGAATCCGACTTCATATGGAAGTTTTCAAAAGCTTATGCTTTTTATGATCTAACTGTTGCAGTTAGCGAATTTCCTTTTTGATGTATGTTTTGGAAAGTTGTCATGTTTAAAATTTGTAATTATACATTTCCATTTTATGTCTATAAAGAATAAAGGCAATTTGAAATCTTTGATTTTACAACAGTATAGCTATCATATTAAGACAGTTCAATATTTGTTGAGTGTTGGTAGACTGACATCAAGCCATCTATAATTCCTTTCTTGGCTCATGGACTGTGTTTTTGACTCCATAGATAGCAGTGGACTGTCATATATTTGCAAAATTATACTGAGTTAATTGCTTCGTTACTGCATTCCACATTGTTCAAAATGCTCTTCACAGTCAAAATTCTGTCTTCAACTTTATTCCCTGACCTCACCTTCAAATGTTTTCAAGTCTTCTGACCAATTCATTCTTCACTTAGATTCTATTCAAAATAGCACAAGATATTTTGTACATCCTTGCAGTTCCTAAAAATACACATAACTCTTAACATTGTGCAATGTGTTATTTCCAACACAGATTAGAGTATTGATATTGAAGACTCCTGGAAAAGAACCCTTATGTCTTTGTAAGGTCAACACTAAATTGCAAATTGAAATGGTATATTAACCATTGTGAAATCTATTAATATCCTTAGCATCTGCAGATAAAGTTGTTTCCTTTTGGTGATAACCCTTTTAAGACCCATGGGAATCACTAATTAATCTCACCACAGAGCTCAAGGATGGGTCTGCTGAACTGTGTATCTCAGGCTAGGACTAGCCACGTAATCATAAGTAGTGGCTCTATTTTGGTATTTTTACGACACGGGGTAAATGCCCCCTGCTAATTTAAACCAGCAACACAAAAGATTTAACCCAGGCTGTAATCTGTCAAAACTCAAGAGGCAAAGAACTATCCCAAAAGTCACTATTTAAAATAAAAATTAACACCTTTTTTAAAAGTCTAACAAAGAACACTAACTGACAACTATTTACAACTGCTGTATCTAAGCCTATCTTTTACCTTCCCCTTTACAATACTGGCCCGATAAAACTCCTGATTACGATTTACTAAAAATAAAATCACATTTCAAAACCAGTCAGCTTGCCGAGTGTCCTCTGTGTTTTCCTGTCTTCTTCTTCTTAGGAATTCTGTTTCACAGGTCGTTGATAGATAAAAGGTACCTTTAAGAGAGCAGCTATTTCTGCAAGCAGTCTCTCTCTCTCTAGTTGTTGGTGCTTGGCAGTTATCTTTGCCGCTCTAGCTAACTGTTCCAAAATATCTGATATTTATAACCCAAAGCATCGGATCATTTCAATGGCTTTAGTATTGTCAAAATAATAAATTCAAACTTGATTGGAGTTTGGTATCTTGGGGCATAATTTAAATTGATTGGCTGAATTTGAATTTGATTTTGTATCCAGGCAAGCCAGCTAATCTAGCTGTTTGACCAAATGTTACATTTTAAATTTTCCAGTACTCTGTGCGCTTCTCTAAGTCCTTGCTAGCTTTTCCCTTCTCTTAAAGGTACAGCACCCCTACATATTCGTAACAGTATTCAACAATAAAGAATGCTCCTTTCCAGTCAGGCCTCCTGAGTTATCATACTGGTGACGAGAGTTAAGTTTCAGGCCGCCTTGCTTTTCAACGAACCTGGTATGACTGTGAAGGGGAAATCTTGAAAATGCCACTGTTTGGGAAACTGGAACCTTCTGATACACTTGTGGAGGATTCTCTTCAGTACGCTGAAAGAATGAGATATTTTTTTCAGGCAAAAAGGATAGAAGGAGATTAAGGACAAAAGGTAACTCCCCTGACCACTTGTGGGCCACGACTTTCCACTTCAAGGGTTTAATCTACCTGACAGTCCCAGAATCAAAATCTTTTGTCAAACTAATAGATATGATAACAGACCACTATGTTATATTGCAGTGGTACAGATTTAACACGGCAAAGAGACTTCCTGTGGAACCAGTTTACTGAATTCTTAATGAGACTACAGACATTGGTGGAATACAGAGTACAAGTTGGTATCTTGGGAAATATTATGAGATCACTTAGCTTGTGGAATCAATAATATTGCAATCTAAAGGAAGATACCAACTGAACCAGATCTGGACATTAAGAAAACCACAGAACTGGCCTTTCCCACAAAGGAGGCGGCTCAGGAACTTCAGGGTGTCATAGTACCATTCTCACCTCTGAAAAGAAGTCACTGTGATTTGCTGGTGGGAAAGGAGTGTGTAATAGCACTTTTAAATAAATAAATTGAGAAAAAAGATAAAAACAGAAATAAAGCAGGCTTGGGGGCTCTCGTGACACAGTGGTAGCAATCGTGTCTCAAGAGCAGGAGGCACAGGTTCAAGCCCCACCTCCTCCAGAGGGGTATCATATTTTATCTGAATGGGGTTGGTTTAAAAAAAGGCAGACCTGGGGCTCCTGGGGCACAGTGGTAATGACCGGTTTGATTTGATTGATTACTATGTGTACCAAGGTACAGTGACAAGTGTTATGAGATTTTCAGGCAGATCGTACAATACAAGTGCATCTGGGTAACAGAACAGACTGCAGGATACTGTGTTACAGCTGCTGAAAAAGTGCACAGAGAGATCAACATTAACATTAAATTGGTCCATTCGAAAGTCTGATAACAAAAGGGAAGAAGCTGTTTATACATGTGTACAAACATTTACATCTTCTGCCCAACGGCGGAGGATGGAAGAGAGTATAACCGGGGTAGGAGGGGTTTTTGATGATGTTGGTTGCTTTCCCAATGCCGCAGGAAATATAGATGAAGTCAATTGATGGAAGGTTAGTTTGCATGATGGACTGGGCTGTGTTCACAACTCTGTGGTTTCTTTCAGTCTTGGGAACAGCAGCTGCCACACCATGCTGTGACGCATCCAGGTAGGATCCTTTCTTTGGTACATCTATTAAAAATTTGTAAGATTCTTTATGGATATGCTGAATTTCCTCAGCCTCTCGAGAAGGTAGAGATGTTGCTGTGCTTTCTTGATTGTCATGCCAACATGGATGGACCAGGACAGATTGTTGGTGATCGTCACTCCCAGGAACTTCACACTCTCAAACATCTCCACCTCAGCATTGATGCAAACAGGGGCGTGCTCTCCACTCCACTTTATGAAGTCAACGTCCAGCTCCTTCATTTCGCTGACACTGATGGAGAGATGGTTGGCTTCACATCATGTCGCTCAACCTCTTTCCTGTACTCTGTCTCATTGTTGTTTGAGATCTGACTTACAACGACGGTACTATCAGCAACCATGGAAGTGGAGTTGGTGCAGAATATAACCACACAGGCATGAGTATATAAGGAGTATAATTGGGGCTTGGGTACACAGCCTTGCAGAGCACTGGTGTTGAGGATTATTGTGCAGGAGCTGTTGTCACCTATACTCACTGACTGGGGTCTGCTGGTCAGGAAGTCGAAAACCTAGTTACAGAAGGGGTGCAGAGACCTAGGTCCCGGAGTTTGGAGATGAGCTTGTTAGGAATTATGATGTTGAAGGTGCATCTTGAGTCAATAAGGAGGAGCCTGACATATGTATTGTTGTTCAGATGTTCCTCGACCATGAGACCCAGATTTAAGTCCCACCTGCTTCAGAGCTGTGTCATAACAAGTCTGAACAGGTGTTTTAAAAATAAAGCAAAGCCAAGGGCTCTTGTGGTGCAGTGGTCTCCCCACCGCTGAGTCAGGAGGCCCAAGATCAAGTTCTATCTGTTCAAGAGGTGTGCTATAACATCTTTGAATAGACTGATCAGAAAATATAAAGCAGATCCAGCTAGTGGGGGTTGATTGTTAAAAACAAAAATAAGAGCAGACACATTTCCCATCTGTTCCTCTTACTCTCCTCATTTTTGATTGTTTGCTTTACTCATAATGGGTTTTGCATGCAAATTCTTAATTGGCTGCACAGGTGATTAATGGCAGGAGTTAATTAGATTACATTACAGTGTGGAAACAGGCCCTTCGGCCCAACAAGTCCACACCAACCCGCCGAAGCGCAACCCACCCATACCCCTACATTTACCCATTACCTAACACTACGGGCAATTTAACATGGTCAATTCACCTGACCTGCACATCTTTGGATTGTGGGAGGAAACCGGAGCACCCGGAGGAAACCCACGCAGACACGGGGAGAATGTGCAAACTCCACACAGTCAGTCGCCTGAGGTGGGAATTGAACCCGGGTCTCAGGCGCTGTGAGGCAGCAGTGCTAACCACTGTGCCACCATGCCGCCCACAAAACAATATTAAAAACAAAAAAAAGTCAGTGATTTGAGATGGTGGGGAAAAACATTCAGTTGTGTGTAATTACACAGCCAAATATGAAAAGTATAAAGCAGACCAATAGGCTCTTGTGGCACAGTGGTAAGGTTTCTGCCTCTCACGCAGCAGGCCTGGGTTAAAGTCCCATATAGGTGACACCACCTCAAAGCAGGTTGATTTGAAAAGATCTATAAAGCAGACCCACAAGCAGAGGTAATGGTGTAGTGATAATGTCACCTAGGCTAATGTTCCGAGGACACGGATTCAAATTCCACAATGGCAAGTAGTGAAATTTGAATTTATTAGTAGTCTGGAATAAAAGGACAGTAAAATAAAGCAGACTCAGAGAGGCCTTGTGGCACAGTGTAGTGGCTGTGGAAGCTTGGGTTCAAGTCCCAATTACTCCAGAGGTATGTAACAACCTCTCTGAATGGGCTGATTTACAGAAAAACAGACCTAGGTTATGCTGATTTGAAGGTGGGAAAGTAATTTGGCTGTGTTTAAGCGCACCTCCAGATAGAAAGGAAAGAAAGAAGAAAGCAGACCCAGCTTATCATGGTTAATAATAAACAAAAAGTCATGGCAACTTGGGTGGTGGGGGAAAAAAACATGTTTGATTTTGTGTGATAACCATTCCAGTGTTTTTAAAATGTTGCCTCTTTTTTTGGGAGATAGAAACGTTAACTCTGTTTCTTGCTCCACAGATGTTGCTAGGCCTGCTTGGTTTCTTCAGCATTTTCTGTGGTTGTTTCAGACTTCCAGCCTCTGGAGAATGTTGTTGTTATTGTAAAAGACAATTTGTTTCAAATTCATATTATCCATTCTTCACCCAAACAAAATATAGAAAATTCTTCTCATCCTTTTTTTCCATTCCACAACTTGATGCACATTTTAAAAAAGGCTCTTTGCATGTCTTTCCTCTTGGTTTATTCTGCTGCTGATCCAAATCATACACCAGGAAGTTCTATTGAGAAGTACCTAGCCTCTAAGGTCATACAAAAGCAATAACTCAAACCTGCACAAAAACTCAAGATCCTGGTAAAAATTCAATATTAATTCTTCATCTCTGCCACAAGATTTTCCTGCTCAAAAGTCTACTGAACTCTTCAACAAACTAATTGACTGTGCACCCATAGAGTGTTGAGAATTCCAAAGATTTATAACCCTCTGAAGATTTTTTCCTTTGTAGTCCTACATTGTTGACCCTGTATTTTCAAGCTCTGATTCTTATTTTGAACTTTCCAGTCAGAGAAACAGTATACACCTTTCATGCACACTAACAACAACATGTTTTGTCAAGGTCATATTTCACTCTAAGCATTCCTTTTGGGGCAGACCTCTTTTCCCAGGTAACAATCTAGCAAACCTTTGTTGCAACTACTCCAATGGCAAGTCCTGAAGCAAATAAAAGTGCATAGAGTTGGATAAATGTTGCATAGGATTATAGGATTGCAGTCAGTCATCACTGACTACTTCAACGAACTCCATACGTTCATTAGGAATAAGTAACATGCGCTCATGAGCTGTTCCATGAAAATGCATCTAAATCAGTGTTTAGGTGCCAAGTTTGCAGGTATATGCTCACCATAATTTGAATGCTCCTAGAGGTGCTAATCAGTAGTTACAAGCAAAATAACGCACAGATTTCAAACAGGCTAGTCTTATTTACATTTTGCATCTGTTTCTACCTTTTAGAAAAATAATGCTTTTTTTTATACACCAAAGTGCTTGCAATAATAGGTAACATGTGACTAGCCTTACTAATTCTTTAGTGTACTATGTGTATTTTATGACAAGTAAATTTCAGCAATTCCATATTTCTCTGATGGTTGCACACGACTATTACCCTCTCCATCACTACTTTGGCTCACATTGCCTCACGGAGCATTTTGGTGATGAATCTTCTATGGACTATACAAATATTTACAAGTAAAGTATTTTCAAATAAATGAGATAAGTTGAGAACATGTGAGATTGAGGTAAAAGACTGGAATCAAGATTTAATGTTTTAACTTCCAGTTGATGAAAAGCAAAGGTCAAATACCTTCCTGTATTGGTAAGGGTAGAAAGATTGAAAACATCTGATGAGGAGTCTTCAGTGGGCTACATTCACATGCATGTCACAAAATGTCAAGCATTGTATTAATTGCAGCCAGGTAAATTCCATTGAACTCTTTGTCACAAGCGCTGGTCCACGAGAAGAAATGGTGAAATTAAGAACGAACAGATTAGCTGCCAGCTGACTTGGTGGAAAGGTCTCAGTTTGGTTGCTCAGTCAGAATAGAATCCAGAAACACAGTTCTGCCTGGGATTTATACATAACAACATTAAAATACAAAGCATTTTCAATACATCATTTCAAATGCTATTTGTTGTACTTCATACTAGAAATAGTATTGATAGAACTGAAGCTCTCTCTTAATTAAATTGATTTTAAGACAAATAATACCATCTGATACTGTGCTTGGCTTTTTGAATGAGTATAAAGTTGAACACATTGTGGCAGAGAAAACCATTAGAACTTCCTTTACAAAGATTGATGTGTCAACTGAAAGCTTTTGCTTGTTAAACTGTGCCTTCAGTTCTTTCAATTTAGATCTCAGTATGTCTCATTTTCTTCAATCTGCTGCCCAATACCAAAATGAGCCTCATCATTGCTTTCCATTCTTTTTGTTGTGAAATCACTCACATTACATTTCTTCTGTCACAGCACTACCGTAACTCATTCTGATCAGCTATTTTGTTTACTTATTTCTAGGCTCCACTTTCAAAATTTCCTTTCACTTTTGAATCCACAATATGGAGCCGTTTACATATTTTAGATCCTGTAACTACCATGTGCACACACGGCCAAATGCAAAGACTCAGACTTGAAGGGATGAGCACAGGCATTCAAATGACAGGCCAAACATTTGTGGTGCATACCTCTGAGCCTTGAATCTAAGACTAAACAAAGCTGTTTTCATATCTGCCTGACAAATAGCAAGGCAAAAAACAATTCCAAGATTCTGGCTGTGCTTGCTTGAGGATTCACTCGTTACGATATTCTAGGAAAGAGTACATCTTTGAGCTACAACGTTTGACTGCTGGACATTTCTAATGTCCTAAAGCTACTCTATTTACTCAATGTTGTAAATTTGGACATTTCTAAACTGAATGAGAAAACCAGCTACAGTTTATTCAACATTGTGTAACAACAATTATTACAAATGTTAAAGTCAGCAACGTAATGTTTTTTTTCTTGAGATTCTTACACACTAGATGCAACTGCTGTGAACAGCAACCTCTGTGAACAGCCAAAATTTTACTAAGAACAGTACAGTACAAGCTTTCTGGAGAAACCCTTAACACTCTTCACCAATGCTTGTGAAGCTCTGTCAAGGGATCTCTCTGAACAAAGGAAACAGTTCTACCTTTATAGAAAATCTTTACATCACTGTCAGTGATGCCCGCAAGGTAACAACTAGTCACTCCCCCAGTCACATGCCCCTCAAACCACAATGCAGTGACATCATTTCCAGAAACAATATAATGTAAATCAACCCTTAATGGTCAAATCTGTTGTGAATCTTTTTTTTTAAAACTACAGGAAGTAGCCAAAAATCCAACTGCAATGTTCTTCTTGATTTTGAATAGGATGATAATGTAATTCTTTTACTCTGAATAACTCGGAAGTGTCCATGCAAATGGCTCTAAATGGCAAGGGATGGGAATGTAAATTCCTTACATTCTACCTGTAAGACAGAGACATCCCACCCTAGCCTTGGGACATCCAATTTCCTATAGGTCAGCAGAGTAAATTAACCCTTTAATATCTCAGGCAATATAATTTAAAGTACTCAAGAGTAATGTTTATTCTTTATTCACACGCTGTAGGTGTCACTCTTAAGGTCAACATTTTACCTATCCACAACTGTCTGAGAAGGTAGCAAGCCACCTTTTAGAATTGCTGCAGTAAAGCTGTTGGGTAGGGAGTTCCAACAGGTTAACCCAGTAACGGTAAAGGAACGGCAATATATTTTTAGGTCACAGATGATAAGGTTTTGGTAACTCAAGAAGTAACTCACTCAATGTAGAATACCCAACTATGGTTTTCTATTTTAGTATTTTGACTGACTGGACCATCAAGTCAAATGATCAATGGAGGTTGCAAAGATCAATGTGCAATGAGTTAAACAACTCTAAACTGGGCATGGAATTGTAACCCATGTACTGTTCAAGGGAATGTAAGAGCATGTGCACCTCCACAGTTACCGAAAATTATGAAATTTAAGTCATATCTGCAATGGTCTGAAGTATGTTTACTTGTGCTTGTGCTCACGAAGAATGATTAGAAGAAGAGTTTACAAGAGCAATATAACCATGGCAACATGATCAGAAAATATTGTGAAGTGCTAAGTGAGTTTTGTTGAGACCATGTTATTTTTTCTAGGGTCCCACATGTATCTTTGAGTGATGGATTAATACATTGTGTATTCCACCAAATGAAAAATAGTACATTACTCTGAATGAGTTGCTGTGTGGTAGCATTTGAATGGGAATGGAGAATATGGTGTCATAATTAAGATCTGATCCTGAATTATTATGATTATGCATGCATGTAATTTGTGGCTTATAAGGTAATAAGACAAGAGACGAAAGCAGTCCAACACTATGTGAAATTCAAACAGCATATAACTGATCTTATACGCATTGACGTCCATTTCACAAGAGTTCCTTGCTTTGATTTCAAGGTGAGTTAGTCACCTCATCTTTGGCATTCAGTTCTTTTCACTAGGTTTGGACAAATGCTTTAATGAAGTCTGGAGAAGGGTGGGCTTGCTGAACTAAACTGTGCATTTCTGAACACGTTTTGGTGAACAAGTACCACTTGATGGCACAGTCAGCAACATTTAGTGGGGCTGATGTGCCAGATTGGATTTCTCTCCCTTCTCCTCTATTTCTGCAAAAACAGAATCTCGGTCACTGTTTACACCCCTCTCCTCAGACCGAGTTTCTGAAATCAGGACTTAGTTTATGAACTTCTGTCCTATGCCCAATAAGTAAGACAAATCCAACCCAGCCAATTATCATCTGATTTGGAGATGTCGTGGCACCTTGAAAGAATTCCCAGAGTCTCATTCGTCTGATGAACACCTCAGTGTCTGCTGCCAGAACCTGATACTCAGTTTGCAATCTGACAGAGTCACTCAGCTTCTGATAGCCTTGGTCCCAATGTGGATCGAACACTAGTATTGAGGGGGAAGTGACTGCCCTTGAAATCAAGGCTGCATTTGACCAATTATGACAGCAAGGAGCCCCAGTAAAATTAGAGTCAATGGGAATGAAGGAGGAGGACTCTTTACTGGCTGGAGCCACGCCTAGCACCTGTGGTTACAAACAGCAAAGAACTATGAGCTCTGGTACTTCCAGGAAGAGGAGGAGAATGAAGATTAACAATAACACTGGATTGAACTTTTGGACAAATTACCTTCAATGAAGTTGACAAAAAGGAAAATCAAAAAGAGAAGTGGGGATGTTTCCTGATGATTGCAAAATATTCAACACCATTTGCAACTCCTCAGATACTGAAGTAGGTTGCCTCCAAATACAGCAAGACTGGGACCACATCCAAACTTGGGCTGATAAATGGCAAGAACCATTCATACCTTGTGAATAATCCTGGACATTCAACCATCACGACAGCTGCCAATACCAATATCGAGGAATTACCATTGACCAGAAACTGAACTGGAACAATCACATAATTACTGTGGATACAAGAGCACGTCAATGGCTAGGAATTCTCCAACAAGTTAGTCACCTTCCAATGCCTGTCCAAAATCTAAAAAGGCACAATTCAGATAGGTACAGCTCCAACAATACTCAAAATGTTCACCACTACCCAGGACAAAGTGGTCCATTTTATTGTCCCTACACTCCAAGGATAAAAGTGGTAGTCAAGACAGCAACACGCCGACTTCCCCAACACAACCAGGGTTGGGTAATAAATGCAGGCACAGCCAGAGAAACCCAGATCTCATGTACAAATAAAGACTTCTTTAAAAATGTGCTGTTGCTCATTTTATGTGTCCATTTGCACCACTTCAAACTTTTGTAATCAGATGTCACGAGTAACAAAGTTTTCATAACTTCTAGTTTTGGACAAATGGCACCTCACAAATTTGCAAAACAAAATTTCTATGCTAATTTCCATCCATCCACATTCCAGTTGAGCTTTCTTGTTTAAAAAAGAAAGCTAGTTCACTTGTATTCTATGAATTTATTTCTATCTCCGACTTATTTTCTGGCCTCGAACACTTTAGTTTTTCTCCCCTTAGAACTAAATATCAAGAAATTAAAATTCAAAGTACATATTTGTTCATGTTATCTTGCATCCCTGTATTAATTTCTCACATTATTACAGGTTCTTTTCTCCCAAGGATTGTGTGAAAGTTTGAAGACTGGCTTCGGCCCCTTGGAATTTATTTTTTTGGTTCAGCTCAGGCAATAACATTGATCAGAAAAATTACTAAGAACTTTAAATCAGAGGCTGCATTGAAACCCAAACTATCGCACAATGATGTCACCATTTGCAACAAAGGCTTTTAAATAACTTTGCATCAACTGTACCCTGCATTTCTACAAAGGATTCTCCCCTAGAACTGTGAATCCTCTGTCCATTGATTGGTGTCTAATTGGGCAGTTACGTGGTGTAGATTAAGAAGTTTACATTTAAATTTCAGTACATGATTTAACACACTGAGTCAACTGGTTATCTGAATATGGGAACGTGTGCTTGCATGAATTTGTGCACACACACAGTGGGGGGTGGGGGTTAGCTGTTGAAGACAAATTTAAGGGTAGGTTTGTTAATCGGCTTTGTATGATTTTGTTACTTGATCAATTCTATCTCAGGGGTGGGTTAAAAACTTCACATTTGATTATTTCTCAGAATCTATGCTTTGCTGAAATCCAATATAATATTATTTTTTGGCTAAGAAGAAAAACAGAATGGACAAACACAAAATTGATAAAATGCAATGCAGAGAAAGATAAATTAGATATATCAACTGGAAGAATGAATCTGGGGGGTGCATGCAGCAAGCCTGATTGTGTTTGGAGATATCCAATGGCTAAAAAAAAAGTTTTAAAAAGTACGCTCAGGATTTGGAGTGCAAAATGATAAGGTGATAAATACAGATTCTATACTCCCCTTCAAAAGGTAATTGGATAAATACTTGGAGAAAAACAAATTGCAGGATTACCAAGTAAAAGAGCTGGGGAACTGAGCTAACTGAATTGGTCAACAAAAAGAAGTGCCAGAGATTCAAAGGGCTGAATGGTAAAGCACAGAAAGAGGCCAGTGAATCCACAATCCAGACTTTCCAATGGCCAGATACTTGAAGAAACAAACAGGAGTTATGCGTCAGGACCGTGTGAAATCTCTGACAAAGCTGACACTATGGGAAATGCCCAGGAAATGGAAGACTCTGAAAGGCAATTTCCCTGTGCCTGGAACCCGCTGAAAAAGCAGCTTGAAATCAGAATTCACAGGGTTCTGACTCTCTCAATCTTAATAGTTACCAGATAGCTACCAAGGAAAGGTTGGAGGATTACAAATGGTTTCTCCTGGGTAACAATTCAATGATAGTAAATGATCCCAACTGATGGTAATACTGGACAAGTTACATTAAAGCATGAAACCTGACTCAATTAAAAGCAAAATACTGCAGATGCTGGCAATCTAAAATAAAAACAAAATTCTGGAGAAATTCAACAGGCCTGGTCACGATTGAGTGAACTATTTTGCCCTTGATAATATAAATCTTGCAAAGAGTAAAGGGTCATCTAACTACTCTTTCAAGTTCCTTGTTCAGTTCTCTACAGCTATAATTAGTTTACCTTCAATAACATTTGCATTCACTCGATGCTACCTTTTTTAGGTGACATCACTTCATAGGATCCTTAAACAAGCTGCTACCTCAGCTCACTTATCCCTACGCCTGTTCTTGGAACTTATGCATTCAACAACCTCATAGAATGCCTTCTTCTTGGACACCTTAAATCTTTCCATTTCTGGAGCTTTTCTCTTACTAACTTCGAAGATATCCAGGACTTCTTCCTTCAACATAATGTACGGAGGCTGCTGAATAGCATTACTGCTTTTACGGGCCGCCTCTCTCTCAATGACCTGAATATTGACACTGGGAAACCAAAACAAAAACAGAAACAAGCTCATTAAGAAAAACAAATGGAAATCTGGTAGCTCAGTAACAGCCCAATTTCTTTTGCTCATCTATTGTTATTTTAAATGTATTGATCTGTTCTCATCAAAAGCTTTTAAACATACACAGATCAACCTCCAAATAACCCATTATCACATTTAGAACTCAAATGGAAGTAAAACTGTCCTTCACTCCTCCTTAACACATACAATACAGGCATACAAAGTAAACAAGAATTCTACATTACTTCTCAACTCTAGAATCCAAAATTTCCAAACAATAATAGTTTCTTAGAACTTCCAGCACAATTGAATGTCTGATCTATCAATGACCTTGCCAACTATAACCTCCAACTCTTGACACCACCTGATCTGGCATTCACTCTCCATCCCAAACATAAGCTTGACAATACTAGCCTAACACCAAACCCAGACCAAAGCTAATTCCCACCTTCTAATCCCCAATCCCTCACATGCTTCCATCTTCCCCACACAACCAAAACACCCCATTCCCTACTAGAAGTGGAACCAATCCTTCTCCCTCACACCTGACATTGCTGCAATCGGAGCCGACCATCCTCACCCAAGAATTCATCAATTTATTTGGCATCCTACCCATCTCCCACACCTGCATTTTGTTAGTAGCTGTCAAGGTGGCTTTGGGACCTTTAACGATATCTGCTGCCACATTTTGAGTTAAAGAGCTGTATTATTTTGCCTATTTCACTACTTCTGTGCAGTTTGGATCTCTATCTGTTTTCTCCACAGACAAATTGATAACATCAGACATAGAATTTTGGACAGAAAAACAGCTAAGTGGATAATTTTGAAGAGGAAATCTATCAGTCATATCTATTCTGATAACAATTTGAATTTCTGGACCCACATTTCGAATTGTGTGGAGACTTTGGTGGATTGGACAACAACCAGACAAAGAGAAACTGGTCCAGAATGATCTGCAAGTTTCAATCATTAGCTGATTTATTTTTGAAGACCTGAGCATTAAATTACTGAGTCCAATAGAAAGCCCCAGTTCGCAAATATAGCAGCATAGATTAGGGATCATGCCCAGCAATTCGAAAGGATGGACCACAAAATACACACTCTTGATCTAACTGCTAAATCATCAACAATTTCTGAGCTGTTTTGTTAAGTTATTATATTTCCTAACCCAGAGACAATTTTTTAAGTGTAGTAATTACAAAGCAACCAAATACTTTTTTCTCTAAGTTTATTGGTAAAAATTCATACAATCATGTGCATGTTATTAGAGTGGCTTGTAACAGATTTGTGCACTGCATCGCCAAGCTTGAAAATACTAATGCTGTGATTAGCAAAGCACTTGGACTTGTGTATTAGAGACTTCACCAACCAAGGTACATGTCTCGCACTTCGCGGGATTCACAGTAGGTGGGCATTCCATTTGGTGCAAACTACATTTTTTTTTAAAAAAAAGAGATTACACAGTAAATGCAGTGTGGATTCTTTTTATGTTGCAGAAGCAGCTGAATTAAGTTTTAAAATTTAAAAAATAAACAACCTGCTCCAGCAGTATAACTGTCATGATCTTGCATAATATAGACACAGTAGTTTCCTATCAGTATTTGCAGTAAAACAGCAAGCTAAGTGTAACGTGCAACTGTACACTTTTCTCCAACTCCATGAATCAAGCTGAATGTACAAGCTTGGCCAAAACACACTCAAATTACCATCTGTAAACCCATATTGTTCATCCAGTCCGTCCCACTCAGTCAAGTAATAAAAGGAATTAAGTCATTTTACAATCGATGGGAAAAACCATTCTTGTGCACAGGCACAAAATGGCCTCCTCATATGATAAGATGCTAAATTATTCAGGCTTCTTTCCAGCACAGCCCTACTTAAAACACACAGAACATGGGCCAATGCAAATAAGACCTTTGATGGGCAATGATAAAAGGTTTCCCAATTCACATATGCAAAATGACATGTGCAAACTAAAATCTACCAAAAGAAACATTATACAAGCATTTCATTGATTCTGTTCAGTGAATAATTACTTCAGTGTCACAGCATGACTGGAAGGTTTTCAAAAGTAAAAAAGTGTTGTAAAAGAAAATTGTTAGCAATTCATAGAATGAACCTTACTTATTTACAGATCACCGGATCATTTGGCCTTAACTATAATTAATCTGAACACACAATCTCGAGGGATACTCCAAGGGTATGGAGAGAAAATGCTGTATTGTTGGAGGTACAAAGTGTTGATAGAGATGGTAAATCGAAACCCTTCATACACTTTGTCAAATGTTGCAGCACCAATCACTGGTCAACTGTGGTTTGAGGTAAAGTGTTGCAACCCAAATCTCCTCTCTATCCTATGTCTAAGGGTTTGTAGTGGTAGAGTGTAAACCAGAAGTTAGTCTTAGCAGGAACTTGAACTTGCCTCAGCAAGATTTAGTCTACTGCACAATAAGCAATACAAGTTATAATGATTAGTTAGGTGTAACTGCAGTGATTCTCAGGAGACAGAGATGATGTGTGTCCCCATCAGGACCTGGTGCTCGACTCCTCCTTCTTCACCCAAACTCTTTGACAACATCAGACTGGAATGAGCCTAATGTAATTTTCTATATGGACCTTTTCGGAATCATTACTTGATATAACACTTTTCAATGATTAAGGTAGACATTGAAGATTTTCTAGCATTATTTGATAAAGATCAAGTCATTCTCTCAAATATGCTATCAATATTCCATCCACAACAAAGAAGTAACAGATAGACTTATTCATTAATCCAATTGTTATTTGGAAGGTCATGTTAGGGATAAAATTGTTCTTACATATCCAAATAATACTTACTGCAAGTCAGATTAAATTTAATATAGATAAATTACTTGTTCTGTAGTTTGGGACATATAAATACAAGCCTTCAATCCGAAACCAGCTAATATTTACCTTTCTTCAACCACTATATTTCTAACTTCTTTAAATGGAACATCAAATATTAGACAGGTATGTGATTCAAGGTTACTTTGTCAGGTGCAGTTTCATTCAAATAAAGGCACATAGCTCATGTGCACCTTATCTGTGCACAGCAATTTCTCCAGAGCATAATTTTACTCCAGATATAGTGATTTAGCAAGTGTGTCTTTTTTTAAAAAAGTACTAAAGTGCCTCAGCAGCTTTCCTTGAGGAGATACTAAGTTGGGGAGACAAAATAGAGAGCAAAGAACAACAAAGCTCAACAATGCACAGTAATCAAATGCCTCCATTCCCTTTGTCCTAGCAGAAGAATGTTACTGTGCTCCTTTCCCTTCCTTCAAGAAACCATAAGATGAACAGAAAATCACAACACAAGGTTATAGTCCAGCAGGTTTATTTGGAAGTTCAGGTACACAATCCTTTATCCGAAATCCAAAAAGCTCCAAAATCCAAAGATTTTTTGTGAAGTTTTTTTCTCCATCACAAGGTTTTTAGCATGCAAACAGTTAACCCAACTCCAGATGTGACATGGGGGCGTGGCCCAGGACTGAAAGGAGTCAATTCTGCCTCAGGGCACGTAATACTCACAGGTGCGTCTGCTGTTCGGTAAGCTTTTTTGAATTTCACCATTAAACAGTCATTTATTCCAAAATCCACAACGTGTGGAATTCCGAAAGCCAGCTGGTCTTGAGGATTTCAGATAAAGGACTGTGTACCTGTACAAGCTTTTGGAGTGCTGTTCCTTCGTCAGATAGCTACTTTTTTTCTGAAGTATTTGGAATTCAGTCTGGCAACCATATGGGTCAGAATCTGATGCCATACACCCATCAATCTGGTTTCACCATAACCAATACGAAGTCTTTAAAATAAACTTCAAAAATATTTCTTAAATTGGAGTATTATCATCCCTCTCCAGTTCTAAGTGCGCATATACACAAAACAATATGTCTCAACACCTAAGCTTTAAGTGCTTTCAAATCATAATTTTATTTGGATTAGGGAGATTAGCATGCATAAACTGATTCTTAACATTTACAGAACTTAATATGGTTTTTTTCTCATTATCAACACACCGTGGATCCATAGAAACCCTGGTCTTTAGGTCTACGACAGCATGGGTCTACAGGAAGTTGTCCTCCAATATTTGATTCAGATGTAAATGATTTTTATTTAGTCATTCATTAGGTATAGGTGTCACTGACTAGGCCAACATTTATTACCCATCGCTAATACAGTTAAGTGTTAACCATACTGCTGTGGGTCTGGAGTTACTGGCCAAATCAAGTAAGGACAGTATTTCCCTAAGTGACATTAGTGAACCAAATAGGTTATTCCTGACAATTGACAATGGTTTCATTGTCATCATTAGACTCCTAATTCCAGAATTTATTGAATTCAACTTCCACTATGTGCCTTGACAGGATTCAAATAGAGTCCTCAGACAATTACCAGGGTATCTGGATTAATATCTAGTGATGATATCATGAGGCCATCACCTCACCATGCCACATAAACATGCAGAATATGTTACAAGGAATATTTTTGTATCAGTATTTTACATTTCTTGATTTTTTATGCAGACTAAAATTAGAAAGGGGTTGTTTTAAAACCAAGGATTGCAGAAGCAATTACTGCACTTTTTAACAGCAAGTTACTGAAACTCACAGCTGCTTTGCTCAAACAGTGGGGAAGGTGTTGGTAATGGGTGACACCAGGGAGCATGTCTCAGGCAATTCAGTTGACAACATGTTGCTACTTTATTTTTGGAGTTGCAACCAGATGAAGATGACAAAGGTCATCAGCCATAGTACACCAATCTGATTGGTTCCTGGATATCTGAACAGCTTGTGGGTGTGCATATTAGTAAAAACCTTCAGACTGCCATAAGGAAACATAAAATGTCCTTCCCTCCAGTAAAACATCGGAAGTCTGAAAGCAGATAGTTTATTTTCCCTTGCCAGTTGCTGTAAGTTGTGGAATTTAACCAGTAACTAAGAAACTTTGCAATTAGTGTATTAATTGCCAGTGCCTCGTGAAGTGAAAAGAATCAGAAAGAGATTGGAGAACTGAAAATCCCAAAATGATCATCTCAGCAAACAGCTTGGACTGAGGCCATTGAACTATCTTCCCATTCCCTTCTACGACTTCCTCCCAAAATAAAATCAAACTCCAACAATAAATCAAATTCAAACTCAACACTGCATATCCAATTCCCCCCAAACTCCCTCCACCACACACACATACACACAAACAATTCAAAAAAACATTCACATGTCTGTTTGTCAGCGTGTGTGTGCAGGTGGGTTTAGAGATTTATTAGTAGAGTTATGGGTTGACAGTTTATAAGCAGCTAGAATCTTTCTCATATTAAGTAGTAGTTGTGCTAAGTACAGAAACTTGGTCTATTATGTTTTTGTTAGCCTGGAATAATCTGACAGATAAATTCAGCACTGGATATACTTGGATAAAATTCCCAACTATCATGATGTCTCCAGGAGTTGGATTTGTAGTTCGCTACTCCAGTGAGGCATGACAAAAGAATTACTGTAACCTGAAAAGAGCAAATGAAGTGCAGTTTGTCTGTGAATAAAATAGATTTGGTGCCTCCATCTTTTTAAAATTAAGATCAAGGAATTTACATCAAATGTATAACTTAGTGACTGAGATGAGGTACTACCGGTTATTGAAAATACCAGACTGCCTCAGGCCTATTTCGTTTCCTTTTTCAATAGGTTTTGCAATACTGGTGTCGACACTGTTAAATCTAAGTTTCTTAAACTAACAGATGTTGATTGTGATGAAACTTCTGGAGTTCGACCAGCACAAAAGGTCCTTGACACAACTGGAATTCAACTGACTGCTGATATATGAACTTCCCTTATGTTAATTCCACTCCATATTAAAGTTGTACAGGTCGTTGGTGAGGCCTCTTCTGGAGTACGATGTACAATTCTGGTCACCCTGCTATAGGAAGGGTATTATTAAATTGGATAAAGTGAACAGTAAACAAATTTTCCCTGGGGCAAGAGTGTTCAAAATGAGGGGCATATTTTTAAGGTGACAGGAGAAAGATTTAAAAAGGACATGAGGGGCAATTTTGTTTTGTTTTACACAGAGGGTGGTATGTACATGGAATGAACTGTCAAAGGAAGTGGTGGTTGAAGGTACAGTTACAACATTTAAAAGACATTTGGATAAGTACATGAATAGGAAAGATTTGGAGGGATATGGGCCAAATGCAGGCAGGTGGGACTAGTTTGGTTTGGGAACATGGTCAGTGTGGACTTGCTGGACTGAAGAGTCTGTTTCCATGCTGTATGACTCTCTGACTCTATAACTAATTCCATGAAAAGTGCAAGTCAACAACTCTACTGCCAGTTTAAGGTTACTCCTTGGAACTCAAAGCCTTGAATTTTGTTTCCTTTTCAGCAGAATAATCCCATTGACTATAGATGGCAAGGCTCCAATGCAGCTAAAAGGTTCAGCAAATTACTCTCTCAAGACAAGACTCAAAAACAGGTAGAACAGCAAAGAAAAACACCCTCACGTTAACAGGTAGACAACACGATCATCTTTAGCTTTTGGAGTCCATAACTATTACTGTTTGTAAAAATAAGTGTTATTTGTGCAAAACCAATTGTCAGAAGACATGTGTGAGTAACATGCTTTGTAGTGAAAACTGTCTCTGCAAATTATTACCTGCAAGATTGATACTAATCACATGCATCACAACAACCCTTTTATTAAATATATTCATTCACTGGATGTGGGGGTCACTGGCTGGATCAGCATTTATTGTCTGCCCCTAGTTGCCCTTCAGAAGGTAGGGGTGAGCAGCCTTCTTGAACTGCAGCAGTGCATGTGCTGTTGGTAGACACACAATGCCCTTTGGGAGAGATTTCCAGGATTATGACCCAGTGACACTGAAGGAAAGAAGTGATATATTTCCAATTCAGGATGGTGAGTGGTTTAGAGAGGAAATTGAAGGCAGTGTTGTACCCCATATCCACTGCCCTGGTCCTTCTAGATGGAGGTGGTCGTGGGTTTGGAAATTGCTTCCTCAGGATTTTTGGTGAATTTCTGCAAAGAATTTCATGGATAATACATACCCCTGCTATTAAGCATTTGTGGTGGAGACTGTGGATGATTGTGGATGTGGTGCTAATCAAGGGGGCTTTGTCCTGGATGGTGTCATGCTTCTTCAGTATTGTTGGAGCTGCACCCAACCTGCCAAGTGAGGAGTATTCCATCACAGTCCTGACTTGTGCCTTGTCGATAGTGGTCAGGCTTTGGGGAGTCAGGAGATGAGTTACTCATTGCAGTATTCCTGGCCTTTGACAATGGTTTTGTAGTCTATTTTAGCTTGTACGTGACTGAACCAGGGACTGGAAAATGTTTCTGCATTATCTCAGGTCCTGTCACAGTCTGCTCCAAAGAACTTAGTTGAAACAGTGCCACATTTACCATCTGGATAATGCATACTAAGAAGAAGCATAGCCAAAAATCATATGATTCCATTTCATCAGATTTCATAGAGGGCTTTGCTCTGTAAGCCCAAGCGAAATATCTCACCTTATTGTTCCAAACTTCTACCATTAACTACCAAGCCTTTGTCTGATGTTAGCCCAATCTTACCATCATGTCAGTGGAATTTCAACTGTTCAGAGGAATGTCTAACAGTGGTCAACGGCCTTCATCGCTCTGCACTGGAAGTGCCACTGCTATCTTTCAATGATATCCCTGTGACTGGCCCGACCTCCCACCAAGGTTAATGCTCTACCAGTGGTGCTGGAAGAGCACAGCAATTCAGGCAGCATCCGAGGACAGGCAAAATCGACGTTTCGGGCAAAAGCCCTTCATCAGGAATAAAGGCAGAGAGCCTGAAGCGTGGAGAGATAAGTTAGAGGAGGGTGGGTGTGGGGAGAGAGTAGCATAGAGTACAATAGGTCAGTGGGGAAGGAGATGAACGTGATAGGTCAGGGAGGAGAGGGTGGAGTGGATAGGTGGAAAAGGAGCTGGGCAGGTCGGACAAGTCCGGACAGGTCAGGGGACCGAGTTTCTGGAGGTTAGAAGCTAGGATGAGGTGGGGGAACGGGAAATGAGGAAACTGTT
>NC_057732.1:33824962-33844533 GCF_004010195.1 Chiloscyllium plagiosum
GATGGTTTGGTTTATGCGAAGGTTGGTAGGGTGGAAGGTGTGCACCAGGGGCGTTCTGTCCTTGTTGCGGTTGGAGGGGTTGGGTCTGAGGGCGGAGGTGCGGGATGTGGATAAGATGTGTTGGAGGGCATCTTTAACCACGTGGGAAGGGAAATTTTTCCTTGTTGCGGTTGGAGGGGTTGGGTCTGGGGGCGGAGGTGCGGGATGTGGATGAGATGTGTTGGAGGGCATCTTTAACCACGTGGGAAGGGAAATTTTTCCTTGTTGCGGTTGGAGGGGTTGGGTCTGAGGGCGGGGGTGCGGGATGTGGATGAGATGCGTTGGAGGGCATCTTTGACCACGTGGGAAGGGAAATTGCGGTCTCTAAAGAATGAGGCCATCTGGTGTGTTCTATGGTGGAACCGCTCCTCCTGGGAGCAGATACGGCGGAGGCGGAGGAATTGGGAATACGGGATGGCATTTTTGCAAGAGGTAGGGTGGGAAGAGGTGTAATCCAGGTAGCTGTGGGAGTCGGTGGGTTTGTAGAAAATGTCAGTGTCAAGTCGGTCGTCACTGATGGAGATGGAGAGGTCCAGGAAGGGGAGGGAGGTGTCAGAGAAGGTCCAGGTAAATTTAAGGTCAGGGTGGAATGTGTTGGTGAAGTTGATGAATTGCTCAACCTCCTCGCGGGAGCACGAGGTGGCGCCAATGCAGTCATCAATGTCCTATTCAACCTTCACTGGCACTATCAGCATCAAATCCCTGACCAATATCCTAGGCATCACCACTGACAGACTTAATTGGAGATGCCACAAGTACAGTGGTTACAGGAGTAGATTAAAAGTTGAGCATTCTGCTGTGAGTGACTCACCTCTTGATTCCCCAAAGTCATGCCATTATTTATTGATTATAACAGTAATGGAATAACATCCACTTGCATGGTTGAAAACGAGCAGAAGCAGCCAAAGTTTCAGATATTTTAAAAGGTTATCAGCATCTGCATATATTTAAAAAATGATATTCTAGAGTATGGCACCAGTGTCGGGAGCAGAGATTGAATTTTCTTGTCAGCCATGGTTGCACTGCTCTCCCTTAAGATGTTTCTTCTTCGTTGGGATGAATTTCTGATGTGAGTTTTAGAGGTTTCTCACTTCAACTACCCTCCAGGCAGTGCATTCTGGAATCCCACCACCCTCTGGTGGAAACTGTTTCCTCAAATTCCCTCTAAACATCCTGCCTTTCACCTTAAAATTATGACCCCTTGCTACTCAGCTAAAGGGAGCAGCTGCCTTCTATCCAACCTACAATCAGGTCCTCTCTCAGCCTTCCTTGCTCTAAAGAAAACAAGCTAAGCTTATCTAGTCTCTCTCTTCATAGCTAAACTGCTCCATCCCAGGCAATACTCTGAGCTTGGGTTTAAACAGCTGATCTCGTTATAATAAATGTGGAAGGGAAATGGAAATGACTGTGTAAGAAATACAACCATTTGCTTTCAAACCTTGAAGACAAAACTTTAAGTGGACTACAATTTTAAATCTGGCCACACAGGCCTCAAGTAGCTTTGAGCAATACCAAAAGTAAATATAACATCTGGGAAACTATATTTTCACTGGAACATGCTCACCATTGCCTTTGGCAGGCCTGTTAATTTGCTATCAGTTCCGTGAGACCTGTGCACTGGGGGTTGGCAGCAGTGGCCCAACAGTCTAAAGAGAGCGATTACTTCCAGTCTCACTCACTCGAAACAGCTGTAAACAAACCTGTTGATGCATTACATCCTCAGCAAAATAACTTTAGCTTGATCACGAAACTGAAGGTGATAACTTCAGATATTCGTATTCTATTTGGTTTAGAAATTTGATTAAGATAAAACCAGCGCAAGATTCAAGGAAAACATTGGGAAAATTACAAAACGTTCCCATTTGGCCTTGAATTACTATGTTTGCTTCATCATCCTCATCAGATGCCGAGTCAGAACGATCACCATTTCTGTGGACTGTTCAACTCCAACTTAATTTATATATCTTTTGTATTCTATCAATCACTAATTTCAAACATAACGAACTCTTCAAAACCATACTGCTTTGTTTATGCTGTATACTGAAACCATAAATGACTTTGCAAATGATCTTGTCTGTCACCTCCCCAATTTCTACCAATACAAAATTTGTAACTCGTATGCACTCACATCCCAAACATTATATCCCATTCATATTAAAAGATCATCAGCTAGTGATTCAAAGTTTTTCTTTAGTTTACAAATCACTCATGGGCATGCCTAGCTCCCAATATCACACTCCAATCCAGACACTATGGCCTCCATCCACATGCATTTCAGTCTGATAATCTTTACTTGACCAACAACTTTCAGTCATGAAGGTTCTATCCTTGGAAACTCTCAAACAAACCTCTTCACGAAAATTGTTGTCCTTTGTTGCAAATATCTAATTCATGTTTCATGTTAATAATTTAGCAGTTAAGAAAATGAATGTTGGCATGATAAAGTAATTAACAAGCTGGGTTTCAAAGACCATCAGAATTTCTCAACAATAACAGTTTAAAAGGTGACCCATGTGTGTTTACTAATATAAAAATAGGTGACAAGAGAAAGCCACAAAGCAGCCAAGAAACTGGAGAAATGGGTGTGGATTTTCTGCTGGCTGGACAGTCGTTATTCTAGCGTCAGTTGGATTTATGCATGGGGACCATGCAGAATCCTCATCATAGCATAATCCAAAGGAATGCATGGGAAATTGAATTTTCCACTAGGCATTTGCTCTATCCCTGGAACCCTCTGAAAATCTCCATGTAAACTGGATTACGCCGACTCTATACACACAACGTCCATCTATACTATAACAACGACCAAAAAAATCAGGACATTGTCTTAATTCTTGTGTAACTATGAAACAGATGCCATACTTACCTCACAAACTGCAAACCACACCCTCCTTAAAGCACACACAACCTCCAGATGCTGACAGATGTCCCCTACCCCATATCTCCTAGCTGGAGCAGATAAGACAGAAAATTACTCTTCCACAGGACCTGACCCAAACCCCTCCCCACTGCTGGGTTTAACCCAATTTGCTGGAGATTGCCGCTCCTCAAAAATATTTAGCCCATTACATCTACAATATTTGCAAAAACAAAATGAGGCCAGATGGACGTTTTTGTCTGGGGAGTTAGAGCTTAGTTAGCTCAAAAGTATTCAATGAACTCTGAAAACAATTGTCAGCACATTCATTTAATCAGGTCACAGAATGTATTCTACATGAAAGATAATTAATCTCAAAGTCCACTGAGGACCTCTTAGTACAGGCTAAATCATGATGAAGATGGGCAGAGTTCATGAAAATTCTGATTTCAATCTGTCTGGTTAACTTCTGGAAAAAGCATAGTTCCAGTTTGGACCTTGTGTGATTTGCAGCTCACTAAGAAAGGATAACCAAACTAAATCACAGTTGGATAGGCTTGCTCTGGAAGCAAAACAAAATGATGGCAATCATTCCTCAAATGGAATGCAGAGTTTCAACTTCAGTTTGAATTTTTTGAAAGAAACAGATGCTGGAAGATTTCCCAGTTTGAAACTAGTGGAATAATCTATGTTTGTCCCTACAGAGTTTTACAGCAAAGAAAACAAGCTGATTAACTTGAAAATGTTAGAACAGTAACCGGAGAAGGGGGTGGAGACTTCCACAATCAAGAACCGGTAAAAGAAAGCTTTATATCCAAGAATAGCTGAAGCAGAGAAGAATTGTTGAGAGGGCTGTGACATACTTTTCATTACTCCTCATAAAAGTAAATAACTTTTAAGCGTGAAGACTCTTATCAGATAATTCTTGATGGAAGTAAGCAGTACACCATGTTGCATAACATATGATATTATAAATAATTATTTATTAGAATCATAGAGTGATAGACACATACAGCATGGAAACAGAACCTTCAGTCCAACTCCTCCATGCTGACCAGATATCCTAAATAAATCTAGTTCCACCTGCCAGCATTTGGTCCATATCCCTCTAAACGCTTCCTATTCATATATCCATCCAGATGTCTTTTAAATGTTGTAATTGTACCAGCCTCCACCACTTCCTCTGAAAGCTCATTTCATACACGCATTATTATTTGTGTGAAAAAATTGCCCTTTAGGTCCCTTATAAATCTTTTCCCTCTGATCTTAAATCTATGCTGTCTAGTTTTGGACTCCCCCACCCAGAAAAGCCCTTGCCTGTCTATTTACCCTATCCATACCCCTCATGCTTTTATAAACGTTTAAGGTCACCTCTCAGCCTCCAATGCGCCAGGGAAAATAGCCCCAGCCTATTCAGCTTCTCCTTATTGCTCAATCCCTCCAACCCTGGCAACATTCTTGCAATTCTTTTCTAAATCTTAAGTTTGACAACAAGTTTCCCTCTAGCAGGGAGACCAGAATTGAATGCAGTATTCCAACAGTAGGCCTAACCAATGTCCTGTACAGCTGCAACATAACCTCCCAACTCCTGTACTCAATGCACTGACCAATAAAGGAAAGCATACTGAATGCCTTCTTCACTATTCTGTCTGCCTGATACTCCACTTTCAAGGAACTATGAACCTGCACTCCAAGGTCTCCTTGTTCGGGAGGACCTTACCATTAAGCATACAAGTTCTGCCCTGATTTGCCTTTCCAAAATAGAGAACTTCACTTTTATCTAAATTAAATTCCATCTGCCACTCCTCAGCCCATTGGCCCATCTGATCAAGATCCTGTTGTACTCGAGCCAACTTTCTTTGCTGTGCCCTACACCTCCAATTTTGGTGTCATCTGCAAACTTACTAATAATACCTCTTATGTTCACATCCAAATCATTTATATAAATGACAAAAAGTAGTGCACCCAGCACCAATCTTTGTGGCACACCACTGGTCACAGGCCTCCAGTTTGAAAAGCATCCCTCCACCATCACCCTCAGTCTCCTAACTTTGAGGCAGTTCTGTATCAAAATGGCTAGCTCTCCCTGTATTCCATATGATCTAACCTTGCTAACCAGTCAACCATGAGGAATCTTGTTGAATGCCTGACTGAAGTCCATATAGATTACATCCACTGTTCTGCCCTCATCAATCCTCTTTGTTACTTCTTCAAAAAACTCCATCAATTTAGTGAGACACAATTTCTCACGCAGAAAAGCATATTGACTATCGCGAAGCAGTCCTTGCCTTTCCAAATACATGTAAATCCTGTCCATCAGGATTCCCTCCAACAATTTGCCCATCATCGATGTCAAGCTCACCAGTTCACAATTCCCTGGCTTTTCCTTACCACCTTTCTCAATACTGCCTTCCAGTCTTCTGGCACCTCACTTGTGGCTATTGATGATACAAATATCTCAGCAAGGGGACCAGCAATCACTTCCCTAGCTTCCCACAGAGTTCGAGGGTACAACTGATCTGGTCCCAGGGATTTATCCACCTTTATGCATTTTAAGGTGTCCAGCACCTTCTCCTCTGTATTATTGGCATTTTTCAACATGTCACTATTTATTTCCCCACACTCTCTATCTTCCATATCCTTTTCCACAGTAAACACTTATGTAAAATACTCATTTAGTATCTCTCCCATTTCCTGTGGCTCCACTCATAGGCGGCCTTGCCTACGATTTTTAAGCAGGCCTCTTCCCTTTCTAGTTATTCTTTTGTCCTTAAGATGTGTAGAATTCCTTTGAATTCTCCATAACCCTATTTGCCAAAGCTATCTCATGTCCCCCTTTTTCCCTCCTGATTACCTTTTAAGTATACTCCTACTGCCTTTATACTCATCTTTTAGATAGAAAGTTTGCTTTGTTTAAAAAAATTGTTGCATAGTTTTATTTGCTAAAAAATAATGTGCTTAAGATTTCTCTTTAAATAGCAACAGTCTCAAATGAATTCTAGCCCTTAGCTACACGTAAGGCCACAACATAGCAGCCATTTTGAAGGTACTTTTTATTCCCTGCATTACTCCTTAGTGACTATGTCATCAATTCTCTCAACTTCAGATTTCTGTGTCCATTTGATCAATGAGTATATTCAATCACAAATTGATGAACCTTTGGATGCTAAGGGAATCCAGTATGTGAGATGGTCAAAATATGGCAGAGGAACAACCATGGTCTTATTAAGTAGGTTGAGCAGGTTGAAAAGGCTAAATGGCAGCTTCTTGTTTCACTTTATCAAGTCTTTATTTAAGATCATTGAGGATTTTTTTTGAAGACACATATAAAAGTGCAGCTGCTGTTGGAGTAACAATAGTGCTACCAAGACCATTGGTTTTAAGCTGATTGCTGTTGGTGGCGAAGCACATGCAGCCTGTGAATTTGCTCAGCTGGTTTTAGGGATTTGGGAAGAAAAGTTTCACAATGCCTTTCAATCACTTAACCCTGGGAGACAACATAGAGTGAACACACCAAGTACGACAATAGAATTTTCCCATGACATTTTTGCCATTCCAAGTTTATTAAAAAGGATTTTTATTTAAAAACCGATGGGACCAGTAAATGAACAGAATCTGCTGGTTGCACAAGTCCACAACATTTTTATTTCCTGCGGTGAGAGTGTTGCTGGGAAGGTCAGTATTCAAAGCCCTAATTGGCTTTGAATTGAGTGACTTGCTCAGACACTTCAGGGGTAAGTTAACAATCAACCACACTGCTGTTCATTTGAAGTCACATGTAGGTCAGACCATGAATGGACGGCAGATTTCCTTCCCTTAAGCAAAGAAATTAGTGTACGTGATGGGTTGTGACAACCAACAATGGTTCTATAAATCATGATTAGTGAGACTAGTTTTGATTTCCAGATGTATTCATCAACTTATTAACCCAACCACCACCAGCATTAATGCAGGGGGATTTGGGCCTGTGTCCCAAGAACAATAGCCTGGGCCTCTGGACATGACCACTACTTCCATCATCTTCCCATGAGATTTAGCACTGGAGTTTGCAGTAATTAGGGACCATTTTACTGCAGCGCCCTTTCCAGTGAACCCAAGACCTGTGTAAACTGTTCACATAATTACGAATCTTCATAACACCAAATCAACCAGGGGGCTTCCTCCAGGGACAATGTGGGAAAATTAAAAATAATCCTAATAAATCAGACTCCTGCAGCCAAGCAAAAAAGGCCAAAATCAAAAGGCCCAGACTGCTTTGCGGGCTTAAATTACTTACTAGAGGGCTTACTTGTGTCATTTCCCCATACCAAGAATTCTTATCAAACCATCATATAATTTGAAAACCAAGGAATATGAATATCAAATAAACCCAACACTAAATGAAGCAGATAGAACAGTGGTAAAATATAAACATCACTTTAGAACAGTTAGGCTGAGTGACTTTTGTATGTGTTGTATAGTCTATGCGTTACCATTCATTACCAGTGCATTCCAGCCTAAAAATCCAAGTGAAATTTCAAATAGAAGTTGTTTTTTAGTATCTTTACTGGCTCGCTCAGTTTTCAACATTTGGAATATATGACCAAAAGATAAAGATCCTTACATTCTAATCTTTCTCGTCTTCTGGTATGTCTGGATTGTTTGGCCATGCCGGAAAATTCCAATTACTGCAATTCAGGCCCATTCTTGTAACCAGACCCATTTCTGTAAAAAATATTAGATGATTTTTGTGAAGCTGACTGTTTAGAACTTCAGTCGGCCCCCATGGAGTTAAAATGCAGTTTTCCAAGCAGAACAATCTGAGCTTCAAGTCTCAGCTGCACTCACTGATTCACTCCCACAATCAGTTTTTTTTAAATACAGAAACTAAGGAAAATATAGCCCCAGGTGGAATTACTCATCATAAAAATATTTTTCATGTGAATCACTCAGTCAGGAAGAATAGAAAGTTACTAATAACATCTTCAGCTGTGATATCATCTTAACTGCAGCATCTACTCTCTGTTGAATAGCTAGCAAGGACTTGTCAAGTGGTTTATGCCTGAAGAATGATGCATTTAAGAAATGTATTACAGAACTTCTGGTGTTTGAGAAATATTACCTAATCAGCGAAGAAGAAAAATACTGGAACGAGTGCTGGGATTTACCATCTTGAATCATTCAACATGTGATTACTTGAGGTGGATTTTAAAATGGTCATGCTGGTTTTCAAATCCCTCCATGCCCCTTCCCTTCCCATCCCATATCCTGTAACCTCTTCCAATCTGAGCACCTCAGAAACCTGTGTTCCATCAATTTCAGTTTTTATGCATTCCTCATTTTAAAATTACCACATTATTGGCAGTCATGTCTTCAGCTGCCAGTCCCAAGGTCTGGCATTCTCTCCTTAAATGTCTAACTCAGTTTTCTCTTAATCTATTCCTTCAAATACACCTCATGTCCCCTCATCTCTTTACTTCCACACCAATACTACATACTGCACACTGCATAAACACAAGTTTAACAAAGTAGTGGAGAAAGGAGGACAGAAAAAGCTGAAGGAAAAATACAAAAAAAGGAAGCTATTCTTTCGCATGTGCTTTGGAATTACAGTAAATTGTACAGGACTGTCTCAAAAAAAAGCTTCAAGGAGTTTGATGGTTGATGGGTTTTGGATGAAGGGATCAGTGGGAGGTCCCCAAGGCTCAAAGTGAGTTCACTTGCTACTGTATTCGTGAAAATTATATCAAAGGGAAATAACTGAGAAGTTTGCAAAAAGTTACAAAAACTGAACAGACAATTGATAAGCAAGATTTAGCTTGCAGTAAGATGTCAATGCACTTAGTCAGGTGAGCAAAATGGCAAATGGAATTCAATCCATATAATACATTTGGACATATGACCAAAGGAAAAGGAAAAGGAATATACAATATGTTATTGCATTCTGAGAAGTATAGAAGTGATATTGGAGCTCAAATTCACAGACCCCTGGTCAAGGTGGCATAATAATTATTTTCCTCTGACAGTCAAGGCTTAGAGTATATGGCTGTGAAGTTATGGTAAAACTATCTAAAACCGAATTAGACCATAGCTACAGTGCTGAATACAACTAAACTGATAAGCACATTACAGACAGTGAGATATAACTGGAGAGGGAACAAAGGAGATTTGACAATGTTGCCAGAAATAAATAGATTTAGATTGTTTTCTTTGGAAAAGGAGAGACTGAAGGAAGATTTAATTGAGCTGGACAAAATTATGAGAAGTCTAGAAAAAGTGGATAAGAAGGAACTACTTCCATTTAGAGAAGATCAATGACTAGGGTACATGAAATTTCAGGTAATTGGTAGAAAGAAATGAAAGGGACATAGTTAAGTATTTTCATCCAAAGGTCTGGAACTCAAAGGGCTATAAATGCAAATCACTCCAGATTTACAAAAACCACTTAATTTCACATTTGAGGTAACATTGTAGCACAGGCCTTTGAGGTCCATATACAGCACATTCTTCTGGGCTGAGTGGCTTCCTTCTGTGCTGTAAGTCTTTCCATGTTTCTAACTCCCATACAACACATTCTCACTCAGAAATTCCACAGAAAGGACAAAAATATTGCAAAATGTGACAGGCATAAACAGAATCAAAATGATGGAGTGATTAAAACTTGAAATCCATCTATTTAGATATCTTTCCCTTCACCAGTGTAATAGTCTTAATTGAAAGAATGAATGTTTATTTTATTTAGATTTTTTTTTACAACCTTTGACAGTATCATAGTAGGTAGTTTTGCCATATGCACAGGTGATAGCAAGGTCCCACAAACAGCAATATGTTAAGTAATATATGATCTGATTTTTTTAATATGAGATATTTGGTAATTAGTCAGACATTAGGGAGAACTCACTACTCTTCATCAAGTAGAAAACCATGAGACATTTTATGTCTGCCAGAAATTGTAGATTGGCCTTGGTTTAACATCTCATCCAAAAAAAGGTACCTCAGAACGTAGCACTCCTTCAACACTGTACCAATATGTCAGACTAGACTACGCTCTCGATCCCTACAGTGTGACCTGAATTAAGTGTTCTGTTAGTTCAGAGATAATACTGCTACCAATTGAGCTAAGATTGAAAAGCTTTGGAAATAAATGTGACATAGCTTATGAGGATGTGATTGTTTAACCAGCAGTGCTGGAACGTTACCTCTGATGCAGAAGCCTTGCATGTGAATGATGGTTCCAAAATAAAAATGTTCTCGCTTTCATTTTGAACATAAAATCCTGAAAATTGATAAGCAAACACAAAGCTGGCAACACCAATTGGCAAACCAGGCAGCTTTTTATTTCTAATGCTTTGAGTACACCCAAACTTCAAGGCTATACTTACCAGAATAGGAGAACCTACCTGGTCTCTTTTCTCTTCAAAAGAGAAAACGGTGAAGCTGCCTAACGGAGGTTGTTAAAAATAATTAAGGTTTTCCTGGAGTAAACACCAGGGCAAAAAGAGCAAAACTAGAGACCAACATGATAGCCACCAAGAAATCAAAGTGAAAATTCATTAAAACTTCCTAATGCACAAAAGGAATTGTTGGGGCAATCAGTAAATATTCATTAACTAGATAAGGTGGAGGCCCTGCACTAAGTACAGCAGTGCCTGAGGGATCAGTTTGCTAACCTGGAAAGGACCCACATATCCAGAGACTATTTCCCATTTGTTACCTAATCCATATACTAATCCAATACTATGAGCATCATCTTGTACAATGATGTTTAAGTGACACGTTACCAAGGCATATGTTGGAAATACAAGGAACCATTGGTTCCCTTTTATGCTCCCTGCTTGTGACATCAAAGAACTTCAAAATTTATTAAATACAATTTTCTTTCTCACAGGAACATGTTGACTCCACTAAATTGCATTATAGCTTCCTAAATGTCCTATTACTTCCTCTTCAATAACAGATTCAAACATTTTCCCAATGACAGATGTTAGATTAACTAACAGAGTTACCGGCTTTCTGTTGTGTTAATAATGGTTCTCATGGGGTTACTATTCATGCTACATTGTCTCCACCCACAGAGTTGATATCAGTAGAATGAGTGGAATTAAGGAATTCTACTCTAGCGTTTAGAAGGAGATGTACCTACTTCAAGATCAAGCAGTTTAAGATCCTCATGACTCTTCTGTGGATGCGCTACAGTGAACTACCCTCTACCATTAATCAATATGAGGAGCAGGAGTAGGCAATTCAACTCTCAAGCCTGCTCTGCCATTCAATATATCATTACTGACCTCATCGCAGCCTCAACTCCATTTTCCATCTCCCATTTTCCATAACCCTTCGACCCATTAACAATTAAAAATTGGTCCATCTCCTCATTATAATATACTGGCCCCAGCATTGAGGGTACTCTGGTGACTTCCATGGATTCTCAATCATTTGGGAGAACTATTTCCCCCTCATTGGTTTTAAATCTGTTCCCCTTATCCTCTCATTCTAGATTGCCCCATAAGGGGAAACATCCACTCGATGCCTATTTTATCAGTCCCCTTTCACATTCTATGTACCTCAATTAGATGTCCTCTCATTGTTCTTAACTTGAGTGTATCGGCCTAAATTACTCTTTCTGAGCATAAGGCAAATCCATCAACTGTGGAATAAATCTCATGGACCTCCTCAAAACTACCTCCAATACAATTATGTCCCTCCTCAAGTAAGAGGACCAAAACTGTGCAATACTACAGGTGCAATCTCACTAATCCTTTGCACAGTTGCAGCAAGCCCTTTAGCAATAAATGCCAAAATTAGATGTCCCTTCCTTCTTATTTAGAATGTGTATAGGGTATAAGCAGGCAGGGCAAGAGTTAAGTTCTGAGTTTTGTGAAACAAGAGGTTCAGTTGAGCATGACTCAGATCAGATAAGAACTTTCAGTTAGCAATGGGGTGCTGGAGGCAAGGGTAATGTGTTAACAAGGTGGAAAAACAGTCATTATATAGAGCCACTTAACAGTATTGCAAGCATTCAGTATACAAGGTCAGCTAACAAAGGGAAAAGTATCCATTATATGAATCCAGTAAACAAGGTTAAGAACATTCATTGTATAACAGTAAAAGGCTTGGTCTCTGCTATTGATACTCGTTGATTCCAACGGTCACCCAATTAATACGTATGTTGCCTTATTTGGATGCTCCTCCCTGTAAAATGGACTATATAGCTCATTGAGAAATGATTATTCGTGAGAAGACCAGGAACGCATGTTGCTGTGCACATGGGCAATAGCTTTCGCTCTCTCTCTCTCTCTCTCTCTCTCCAGGGCCTGGAATAGAAGCAAAACTATGGTGTATCTGAGCGTCTTGCTTCGACTGAAGGGGGAATGGGATGACATTACCTGCTGTACTTCCATATGACGTTTTTGGAATTCATGCACAAAGACACCCAAATCCTTCCGCACTGTAGCACTCTGAAGTTTCTCTGAAGTTAATAAGCTGCTTTTCCATTCTTCTGACAAAAATAGATAACCTCATGCTTATCCATGTTAAGATTGATGTGCCAAATTTTGGCCCGTTCATCTAACCTATCCATATCCACTCGTAAATGTTTTTGTTTCTTCGTTGCAACTTACTTTGTCACCTATTTTAGTCTAGTCTGAAAATCTGGCTAAATTACCTTCTATTCCTGCATCCAATATTTGGGACCCAAAGGGCTACAACCTGTGATGCGTCATGACTTATATCTTGCCAACCAGAAAAAGATCCATTTATATTGACGCTCTGCTTTCTGTTGATTAGTTAATCCCCTATCTAAGCCAATATATTACCCCTAGCCCTGTGTGAGTTTGTGTAATAACTTATTCTGCAACATTTCACCAAATATCTTCTGGAACTCCAGTTATTTTAAATCTATAGAATCTACATTATCCACTTTGCTGGTCACTTTCTCAAAGAACTCTATTAAATTGGTCAAACACAACTTTCCCTTCATAAAAAGAAGAGGCAATGGGCTAGTGGTATTAATTGTTAGATCTATTAATTCGGAGACCCAGGTAATGTCAGATCGTGGAATTTAGATTCAATAGAAAAAAAATGTGGAATTACAAGTTTAATGATGACCATTGTCGATTGCTACAAAAAGCCATCTGCCTCACTAATATCCTTTAAAGAAGGAAACTACATCCTTACCTGTTCTGGCCTACATGGACTCCAGACATACAGCAATGTGGCTGACTCTCAACTGCCCTCTTGGGAACAAAAAGATAGGCAATGTATGCTGGCCTGGCCTGTGACACTCTCATCTCATGAATGAATTTAAAAAACAACGCTGACTTTGATGAACTGCATTTTATCTTTCAACTGTTATTATTTCCATAATGGTGGATTCTGAACAATGTTAAACAATGTTAAACTAACTGGCCTGTAGTTTCCTACTTTATGCCTTCCTTCCATTTTGAATAAGGACGTTATAGTAGCAATTTTCTAAACCATTGGACCTTTCTAGTATCCAGAAACTTTGGAACATTATAACCAATGGATCATTGTCTGCTGTCACTCCCTTTAAAACCCTAGGATGTAGGCGATCAACCCCTGGGGACTTTTCTGCTTTCTATCCTAACAGTTCGCTCAGTACTTTTCTCCTAATGATGTTCATTTTATGTTCCATTCTTTTCTATAACCTTTGCATCATCTTTTCTATTGGAATGGTAATCAATGTCCTCTACTGTGAAAACTGAGGCAAAATACTGATTTCGTGCCTCCACCATTTGGGCTTGCCTTGATTAACTCACCAGTGACATCCTCCAAGGGACCAGCATTCACGTTAGTGACTCTCTTCCCCTTGACATAGCTATAGAAGCTTTTGCTGTGTTTTTTAAAACATTTTCCACTAGTTTTCCTTCATAACTTATCTTTGCTTTTTCTTGTATTAATCTTTAGCAACTCTTTGCTGATCCCAATCTTCCAGCCTGCCATTGCTCTTTACAACATAAAATGCCTTAGTTTTTGTCTTCAAGTTATCTTTAACTTGTTGCTTAGCCATTACTAGATAGGACTGCAGCATAGCAATAAATTAAAAAAAGAAGCTTGCTGCCAAAGATCTAACTCAAAATAACTCTTAGCTAGTGCCTCATACTGGTAGAAGTAGCAAATAGTACAAGGTGCCAGCCATGGTCATATGGGAAGTTATTGCACTTACCATCTCCTTCCTTTCTTTCTTGAATAGTGGTGATTCGTTTATGGTTCAACATCCACTGATACCTCTGCAAACATTCAGGAAATTTAGGAGGACTACAAGCACTTTTGTGAAGACTCTAGGATGTAAGCCATCAGTTTTAGGGGGGTTTTCAGCCTTCAGTCCAATTAATTTTCTTCATACATTTTCCTCTAATAATTTTGTTTCAACGTTGACCCTGCTTTTCTACTCTGCTTGAGATGCTTTTTCTCTCTTTAACTGTGAAGACAGATGGAAAAATCTTGATCAAAATCTTTTCTAAGTCCTTATTACCCTATCATTAACTCCACAGTCTAACTTTCAAAAGGAACCATCACTTACTTCATTTACTCTTTTCTTGCTTACTTTTTCAAAAATTCATGGGACATGGGCATCATTGGCTGGCCTGCATTTATTGTCCATCCCTAGTTGTTCCTGAGGAGCTGGTGGTGAGCTGCATTCTTAAACCACCACAGTCCACATGCTGTAGGCTGATCAACAATGCCCTTAGGAAGGGAATTCTAGGATTTTGTCACAATGACAGTAAAGGAACGGCCATATATTTCCAATTCAGAATGAAAGGTGGCTTGGAGAGGAACGTTCAGGTGGTGGTGTTCCCACGTATCTGCTGTCCTTGTCTTTCTAGATGGAATTGGTCATGGGTTTGGAAGGTGTTGTCTAAAGATCTTTGGTGGATTTATGCAGTGCATCTTGTAGATAGCACATACCATTGCTACTGAGCATCAATAGTAGAAGGAGTGGATCCTTGTGGATGTGATGCCAGTCAAGAGAGCTGCTTTGTCCAGGATGGTGTCAAGCTTCTCGAGTGTTGTTGGAACTGCCCATAACCAGTACTTGGGAATATTTCATCACACTCCTGATTTGGGCCTTGTACATGATGACAGCTTTATGGAGTCAGGTGGTGAGTTACTCACCACAGTATTCCTAGCCTCTCACCTGCTCCTGTAGCCACTTTGATTATGTGACAAGTCCAGTTGAGTTTTAGGCAATGGTAATCCCTAGGCTGTTGATTGTGAGGGATTCAGTGATGGTAATGCCACTGAATGTCAAGGGACGGTGGTAAGCTTGGAGAAGATCAATGCCTGTCATTTTTGTAATGTGACTGTTACCTGTCCATTGCCAACTCAAGTCTGGTTAATTTTGTTGAATTCGAAAATAGACTGCTCCAGTAGAAGTTTTATTGTCTGAATTACATATTGTCCTTGCTTCTCATATACATCAATTACTCCAACACAGTTCACATGAACTCTGTTTTAACAGAACAACGTGTGCCTTCTTCGGTTCTGCTGCCAGTGCCCCAGTGGAAACACACTTCTCCCACATCATTGAGCCATGCATTCAACTCTGACTTTACTTACCTTAAACCAATTTGCTTTTGGCTCAGCGAGAAATGCAAAGGTTACCAACTCGGTGGTTCTGCTTTTTGATGTTCTTCTAGCTACATATACTACTTTAGCAGAATGTCTTTGTTAATGCCATCTATGTCTCTTGGCTCCATGTGGATCACAAAACTCGATGCCAGCTAAATCTTCCTCTTCAGCTCCAAGAGGATATTATGATGTGTCAACAAGAGAAGGAAAGGAAAGGAAGACAACAGCGGAACATAAATGCTTGTATAAACCGAACAAATGGCCTATTTCAGTAATGTAAACTCTAATTCTGGAACCTATTTACAATTAAACACATCAGGTCCACTTTATCTAATATCTAGCAGAATCACTGGACAATGATCAGGAACCTTCAGAGAAGGTGGATCAGAGTCATAGAATCATAAAACTCGTACACTGTGGAAATAGGCCATTTGGCCACACAGACTGCCCAAACAGCACCACAGCCAGACTCAGCCTCCTATCCTAACCTCATAAACCTGTATTTCCCATGGTTAATCCACCTAACCTACACATCCCTGAACATTATTGGCAATTTAGCCTGGCCAATCCACCTAACCTGCACATCATTTCACACTGAGAGGAAACTGGAGCACCTGGATGAAACCCATGCAGACAAGGGGAGAATGTGCAAACGCCACATTCACAGTCACCCAAGGCTGGAATTGAACCCGGGTGCCTGGTGTTGTGAGACAGCAGTGCTAACCACTGAGCCACCATGCCACCCCTTCAGATTACTATTACTGTAATTGCATTCATTTGCAGAACTATGCGAAAGGAATAACTTTTTAAAATGTAGATTTTAGGCATGATCAAACTAAAAACTGGTTTTGAGAGGTGCAAACTGTACTCAAAGCACTTTGTTGCTTTTTTAACCTTTTATTAAAATAAAAGGTTAAATAAAAGGTTTTCAAAAGGCATGTGTTTTTGATCCAATTTATAATCAATTAAAGAGATGTAAATTAAGAGAAGCAAGAAGCCTTTTAAAAAATTCTTTAAAAACACTTGGAACAAAAAAGATGCTAACATGCATGGAATAATTTCTGTTTTCAATTATTCCACATGTTTTCTGCTCCCAAATTCAGCATAAAACAACATTTTGCAAAATCATTATGAAAATATTTCTCCTGATGCTAACCATTTTTCCTTGAATGCTCTTTTGGGCACAACATGGAGCATTTCCATACGATCTAAAGGATTTGATTGTTTACTCAGAGAAACAGAAGCTATCTTATGTTTAGATGTTCAGGCTTCAGTTGGAAAGTTAAAACTATATCAGTTATCTGAACTGCAGCTGTTCTTGCTTTCCCACTGAACAGTTCCATATCAATCTTCATTTATACCCTGGTAATTACAAGCCAACTCAAAACAGAGCACATCATGCCTTCTGGGAAAAGCACTGCAACACGAATAAGAATCTGCACATTAATAAACAAAAATCACCATTCTAAATTTTCATTCTTTGAATAATTTAATACTATGAGGTGCTATGATCCCAGCTGATGGTAACACTGAGCATGTTAGATCCCAGAATGAAATGTGGCTTAATAGATTTAATTTTGCAGTGGCTACTGATGGTGGTGAGTCAATGAACAGGTTGATGAGGCTGGTAATCTTCTTAATGCAAAAAGGAAATATGCAAAGTAAGCTACATATGTAAGGCTATGAAAAATATTAAGATTCAATTTTTTTCCAGTGACAATACTTGTAACCTTTGGTCTTCTTGCACCTGGCAGGAGTCTAGGCAAACGCAGATTGTGGCCAATGCCCCTGCAATTTTCACTCTCACTTCCATTAAAATTCTTGCATGCATCTCATCTGCTCTCTCCAACACCTCTTCCCTATCAATTTTGAACTCTTCCAGTGATCAAGTTCCATCCTCTCCATAACGGCCTGAGCAACATCTTCTTTAGTGAAGATATATGCAAAGTATTTGTTTAGCACCTCAGCCATATACCTTGCTTTCAGATACAAATCCCTTTTTTGGTCCCTCAATCAGCCCTACTCCTTTTACCATCCTTTCCTATTATAAGGCCATAGAAGACTTTGGACCATCTATTTACATTGGCTGCCAGTCTATTCGCATCCTACCTCTTGCAGGATTCTTAAAGGGGCTTGAAGGTAAATGCTGAAAAGACATTTCTGCTCACAGGATAGTCTAAGGTGAGAGGCACAGTCTCAGAATAAAATGGAGTGCCATTTTAAAACTGAGAAGAGGAGGAATTTGGAATCCTTGCTAGAGAGCTATGGGGGCAAAATCCTTGTGTATATTTAAGGCTGAGATAGCTAGATTCTCAATTAATTTCTACAATGACAGGAGGTTACCATGAAGGTCACACCTTAACCTTGCCACTGGACTGAGATGTGGTGACCTCATGTTAAACTCACCACCAGTTTTCGCTCTTGAATGAGATCTACGGTCTAGTTGGACTAAGGCAAGTTTACCTTTCACACTGACAAAATGGACTACAATTGAAAATAGGAAAGTAAATCAAAACTAATTTAAATTTTATTTATTTATTTGTTTAAGTATTTTCTGAAAACATTTTTGGTTGCACACCAGTCCATTCATTCTTTGGAGCTACTCTAGTTCAGCCAGAAGTACTGGACAATATTTATTTCTATGACATTCATATTTGCATTCAGCATTAATTGATCTAAAATAACACCACACAAGGCCACCTTGAAATAACTAAGTTTCATGCGAGGCTAGTCAAATACACTTGCATTTTGATTAAGGGTTTTCATATATCTTCCCTGCCCCATCCCACCACACATACCCCACACAATTCACTCTTCCCTCTCTACAAACATCAGCCAGCCATCTGACCATCCCCCAGAAACAGAAGCACTCAACAATCAAGTGCTTCCTCGCCAACTCAATGTACAGGTCAGCTAGCTGGTGCTAGCCAGTGGGGACCACAGTAACTCTGGCAGCCCAAGCCAGTGTGACAGCAGCCCTATAAGCAACATTTTGAATAAACTTGGGTAGAAGATCGCCAGCATCTAGACGGGACCCAGTAGAAAGTTCCATAAGGATTTATTTTTCATCCACCTGGCTTATTTCATTTCCATAACGCAAAAATAAAGATCAGCTCACAATCATGAATCAATCACAAAACACAAACAGGGGGACAGGCAAAGGCAGGGCTAGACTCTACTATGGTATCAAGTCTAGGTCTCAACCATGTTGACTGATTCTGCTACCTTACATTTGGGCACAAACCACAGTTTAGATAAAAATCCACAGTTTCAGCTTGACTGCTCTAAATTGCCTTTTTTTTAAAAACAAGGATTATGTGCAGCAACTATTCAATATTCTTTGGTCTATTCTAGCTTTAAATTAAACAGACAGTTTGAAGTATAGCCTTTTACATGTATTGACTTTTCTGACACCCCACTGGGAGATCCAGGAGATTAATAGTCTCTCGACAGCAACTCTCATCACAATCTATAGGCACAAATATTTTGCACCTTCTTTGCAGTGAAATAACCTGTCCTTTTTCCAACTTAAACCTTCAGTAACTCACCCACCCACGCATGCTCCCAGCCAGAATGCAGTATTGATCACATGACACCCTCCAGTCCTCTATTTTACCCTAAATTATTGGGTGACAGAGTCTCAAGGCATAATAATCTTTGAAAGTTTTTATTTATGACATGTACAAATGCAAAAGGATATTCACAGACTGCTTCAGCTGTCGCATCTTATTTGGAATATACATTTGAAAACAGCAACTTTTCAATTCTTTTTGAAGACTGACAATATGCTTCCCTATGGTAATACCTTGCAAATCAACATGGCTTTGGGCGTGGGAAATCATGTCTCACAAACTTGATTCAGTTTTTTGATGAAGTAACAAAGAAGATTGATGAGGGCAGAGCAGTAGATGTGATCTATATGGACTTTAGTAAGGCGTTTGACAAGGTTCCCCATGGGAGACTGATTAGCAAGGTTAGAGCTCATGGAATACAGGGAGAACTAGCCATTTGGATACAGAACTGGCTCAAAGGTAGAAGACAGAGGGTGGTGGTGGAGGGTTGTTTTTCAGACTGGAGGCCTGTGACCAGTGGAGTGCCACAAGGG
>NC_057732.1:33844686-33879452 GCF_004010195.1 Chiloscyllium plagiosum
ATTGGTTAGAGTATTGAGTACAGGAGTTGGGAGGTCATGTTGTAGCTGTACAGGACATTGGTTAGGCCACTGTTGGAATATTGCGTGCAATTCTGGTCTCCTTCCTATCAGAAAGATGTTGTGAAACTTGAAAGGGTTCAGAAAAGATTTACAAGGATGTTGCCAGGGTTGGAGGATCTGAACTACAGGGAGAGGCTGAACATGCTGGGGCTATTTTCCCTGCGGCGTCGGAGGCTGAGGGGTGACCTTATAGGGGTTTACAAAATTGAGGGGCATGGCTAGGATAAATAGGCAAAGTCTTTTCCCTGGGGTTGGGGAGTCCAGAACTAGACGGCATAGGTTTAGGGTGAGAGGGGAAAGATAGAAAGAGACCTACAGGGCAACTTTTTCACGCAAAGGGTGGTACATGTATGGAATGAGCTGCAAGAGGATGTGGTGAAGGCTGGTACAATTGCAACATTTAAGAGGCATTTGGATGGGTATATGAATAGGAAGGGTTGGGAGGGATATGGGCCGGGTGCTGGCAGGTGGGACTAGATTGGGTTGGGATATCTGGTCGGCATGGACGGGTTGGACCGAAGGGTCTGTTTCCATGCTGTACATCTCTATGACTCTATATGATTAATCAGAATGCTTTGTAAGCTATTTCAAAACCAATAACCAAATTCATTCTTAAAAGGAAGTATCATTACATAATCAAATGTGATATATTTTTGGACGTCAGTTCTGATAGCTCTGTCGTTGTCAATCCAGAATCACTGAGATACCCTGGGTCGATTCAATGCAACCATTCCTTCTCATTAGTCAAGAGAAATCAAAGTTAACATTTCAGGTGCAGTGACCCTTTCTCAGATCCTTAAGGAAGGGTCACCATAACCAAGACGTTAACTTTGATTTCTCTTCACTGATGCTGCCAGACCTTCTGAGCTTTTTCAGCAACTTCTGTTTTTGTTTCTGATTTGCAGCATCTGCATTTCTTCAGTTTCCCTTCGCATTAGTATTTGTCTAAGTTACCAATACCAAATTGGGAAGAATGTCTAGACAATATGTTTGGCAGAAGTGAGGCTAGTCTGAATGAACGATAGGCTTATACCCAAGTACTTCGAGCATTAAATAGTAAGTTATGCCTGAGTTACACGAATGTGCTTCCATGACCTCAGACCAAGACATAAGCAAGCACACATAATTATTAGTTTTCAACTCAGAATACACTTGTAACTCCAAGAAACTGTCCTTTATATCCTGATGGGCAGAGCTTATCTCATGATGCCAATGAACCAATTCAATATCATCTGCCTTACGCCACAAAAGCCAGATCACTGGATGCCTTCAGTTACCAGTGGATAATACAGGGAATATTTTGACAATTTTTCATTACTCTTATGGCATTATTTATTTCGGTACTGACATTTTAAATAAAATTAGTCATCACTCCTAAAATTTGCGTTTTTTGCTTTAGAGCAAAATACTTGGCAAAGTACCCTATGTTTAGCATAATCTCACCTGCCCACACAAGAAAGAGCCTTAAAAGTTAGGAATTGCATTTCTCAGGAAAAAGTCCCCATTTTATGCACATTGCCCAAACCACTTTCAATTAAAGACCTTTTGGACACTCAGCTTATTTGATTCGCACACTGAACACGACAGTTCCAATATGTTAACATTTCATTCTTCAACAAGAATGTTGTATAATGATTGCTGACCTTAGTTGAAGTGCATTACTTCCTTTTAAAATTAGTCAAAGCTTCAAGTTTTACATTATTGCACAATATGGCCATACTATAAATATTTTACAATTTTGCAATGTAATAATGTTATAAGTGCTAAACAACCACAGATGTTTTCCAACATGCAGCTGAAGCAATCTTAAAATTGATATCCATAAAAATAAGAAAATGAAAATAAACATTGGGTACAAAAACTGAGCAGCCTGGTGAGCGCTGTACCTCTGGATTATGCTTCATGCAAACTTGGAACCATGTATTATAAAAGAACTGGCATCACCAAAACAGAAAATAAATCCTTTGAATAGCAGTCTACAAAGTTTCCAGAACGAGAAGAAACAGGAGGAATTTGAATGAAGTGCAGATTAAGTCGTATAGGCCTTAGCTCAATGAGCTGGCTGAGTACTCTTCACTGTCTTCTGTAACATTCTCTCTAGGATTCATTTTAAAAGGAAAACATGTTCTACAAATACTATTGAAGGCTTGGAAAAAACAGTCCTTTGGGTCATACTGCATTTCAAGATCTTAAGGCGCATCTACAGATAATGACAATCATGTACATAGGAGTATATGAGCAAATATCGGCAACGCTAGTGTAAAATAATACGGGTTTCGTGTACGGTTACTTTAGACGTCCAAAACAATTAATTTGCTTTCTGTATACTCACACTCCTTCTGTCTGCCACCTGCCAACACATCCTAACTGCTATCTAATCCTCCAATGCTGCAAAACTACTTTGCCTTTGCTCAATATCATTGAAACTGATTGTGTCCTATCGATTTATTCTTAAAAATTGTATATGTCTTTGACAGCATGTTGTATCTGAAAATTGTACAAACCCATGGGTTGACAGATGACAGATCAAACTAAACCCAACTACTTGGGCAGTGCATTCCAGGTCCCAACCAGCCACTTATTGCATGAACGCTTTGTTCCGTCATGCCTCATTCCATTGCTTCTTTCCTCAAGTTTTGGTCCTCAGTTATTTATCAATCCACCAAAGAGAATTTTTCTCCCCTTCTCTTCTGCCCAGATCACTCATGATTTTGAATACCTCGATCACATCATCTCTAAATCGAGGCCAAACAGGTGTTTTATACAGATGTAATTTCCTTGATTTTTTTATTCCAACCCCTATTGATAAAACCCAGTATGACCTATGTATTATTAGCCACTCTCAACCACGTCTGCCATATCTTAAAATTTATGCACATACACACCAAGGACTTTCTGTTCCAGCATTCCTTATATATTTTACTTTGAATTGCCTCTATGCATCTTTCCTAACAAAATAAATCCCTTTACAATTCTCCACACTGAACTTCATCTGCAATTCCTACTTTCACTTCCTTCAGTATTGTCACATGCATCTAATCTGGCCCTAGTTTCTGATCAGCTTTCAGTGCAAAAGATCTCTTCAATATCAACAGGGGATGGCATTGAGAAGTGACCAAGAATGATTTTGAGAGAGTTTGGCCTCCCTGTTTATGTGTCTGTAGGAATGTAGTGAGCATGGCCAATTTGGAGCAGGGCTCTGTAATCCAAGTGTGAGCTTTGGTGAGGAAGGCAAGCTGTATTAAGGTGTGGCAAAATAAGATCTTTCTTTCACTTTTAATCTAAAAGTTACTAGAAGGGTAGTAATGTCAATTAGTTGATGTAAATTAGTCAAATGCTGCTTTGATGTTAAGAGTAGTCATTTACCTCATCTCTGGAATTCAGTTCCTTTGTCCATGTTTGGACCAAAGAGGTAAGCAGCTGAATATTCCTGGCTGATGTCCTTATTGGATAACTCAGATCAAAGACTGAAATCTGGCTACATCGATCATATTTTGTTTTATACTTAATGAGATGGTCTCTCACTGAAAACACATGCATGCTGAATTACAGGTTTGGTTTTAAACACTGAAACTAAAGTTTATTTAACAAAAGAAATGCATATAAAGTAGAATAAACTCATTTATTTATATGTCTTTAAAGATTTTTTAACAAATGGTGGAAATATAATCCCATTAATCCCAAAACACTCCTTTACAGATCCCCAAATACCTCCTTGAACAATATTCATAAAATAATTTTTTGTACCAGTACAATTGGCTTAAGTTAACTGTGATTTCAACTCCCAGTCCAGAAAATCTGGGACTTCTTCCTGGAGGTTTCAAACACTTGACTTTAAACACTCAGCTTCAAATAACCTCTTCAGGGTTTTATCCAAACACTTCTGGTCTGGGAGCAATCAGTAAAATCCCCAATCAAAAGTAATTGAGTTTTACTATGTTCTCCCTCTCAGAAGAGCACTGCTTTATACATCATTCCTTATCCAAGGACTTCAGCAAGCTGCCCTAACCTGAAGAAAGGTTTTTTCCAGCTATGATGTGTTTCCCTTAAGGTTAAAAAGAATTTCAGAATTTTCTAGCAAATTTTGATACACATTGTTTACCTTGTTCAGTTGTAAATCCTTCTAATGTAAATAAAAGCCAATTAGCTCTTGAAAGTACTTTCTCAAGCCACGTTAAAATAAAACAGCATGGTTACAAGAATGCTTACAAGTTAACTATTCATTCTTTAGTCACAGAAAGCCGCATAGGTCACTAATTCAAAATTTTGGTTTACATCTGAAGTGGTCTGGCAAAACTCAAACTGTATCAGTGAGCAGGCTATTGCTGAACAAATGTTACTTGACAGCATTATTGGCAACCCTCTTGCTGAAGATCAAGAATGAACTCATGAGCAGTAACTGGTTGGGTTGAATTGTTTTTTTCAAATGGAAAGGACATACCAAGGCAATTTTCAAAATTACTATGTAGATGCCAGTACTTACTGGAAATACCCTACAGAAAATTATTGTATGCATTCTAGGAACTCTTGCCCCTATCTACTCTTCACACTAATATCATCCCAGTCTAAATAAACCAACAATTAAAGTTCTCCTTTATAACCACCCTATAATATTTGCAGTTCTCTGCAATTCCCCAGCAAATTAGTTCCTCGGCAGGGAATACACTGAACAATGTAACAGCACCTTTTTTGTTTGTTAGCTCTAGCCAAATAGATTTTAGCCTTGGACATCCTCTCTCTCTCTCACACACCCTTCTTATCTTTCCTGAACATCTTTCATGTAGAAATGTTTAATGTCCAATTCTGTCCCTCTTTTAGCATCATCCCATGTCAACACAAGGTCAGATTTGCAATACACCAATCTTATTTACCATGCTCCCAATATTCATAAACATGGCTGTGACAATAATTTAAGCAACACTGCTTTCATCCGAATTCACCCAATACCTCTCAATTTCCTACTAGCATACTGTGTCTCCCAATAACCTTTGCACCTTGGTACTCACCTAAAGTATTAATTCCTGGTTCCATACCCCTGCCTAGTTATTTTAAACCTTTCTAAAATAGGATAAGCAAATCACCCCAGAAGAAAGCAGTCTTAAACATTAGGCAAAGCCCTTCTCCAACTGGTTATCATTCCTGAGAGAGTTGGCCCAAGTTGGCAGCAGCATAGAGATGCTAAAATATAGCCAAGTGAAGTTGTCTAAATTATTAGCACAATTTCCAGCCAGGCAAGCAGTATGAAGCATAACTGCGGTCTCCATTCTAGTTGATCTTCAGTACCAGTCTATATGATTCTTCAACTGAAGAATGCAAACTCCTGACTACAGGCCTCATCCCAATTCCTAGATCTCATTAACCAATTAGGTTGACTACTAGTTTTTAATGATATCACACGATCCAGCTTGGCCACATGGAATAGAACCATTATTTGATTAGACAATTGACAGAAGCTAGCTAGACAAGCCGTAGATACTACAAATACTTTACTAACAGTGAAGGCGATAACAAATGTACAACAAAACATCAAGAACTCATTTTTATAATCCTCACTGACAAGATCAACAACAAACCTCAGAAAATCATAGTTTAATTCTGTGTGAATCTATTTCATGCAAAAAATTCCTGATTTCCTGGAGAAATCTGATTTTCAAAGATGCAGGAGAAGGTAGACAACAGATTGAGAAACGCTTATAAAAAAAAACTTCCAACTTGACTGGAATACCTAAGGCCTCAATTGAAAAAAAATCTCAGTTGCTCAGATATTTTTAAACATACACCCGCAGCATATAGATTATACAAATACTGCAGATTCCACAAGATGTTATTTGAACTCTGAGGGAATTTTAATTGGACCAGCAGTCAGCCAAGTTGAACTGCAATTATCTTGGCGGGGAAGAATGTGCAGAAATGCAACATCACAGGCTCGATGTATCCGCATCATTTATGAGATTTGATGGCACTTGAAATTTCTGGTATAAATATAAGCACGGAAAACAGTACAACCACAAGATGTATGAAGTTAACTAAAATAATCCAATTAAACCAATTAAGTTCACTTGGGGTTACATGAATAAATTTTCAACAAAAATATTTTTTGTTAAACATTATAAAAAGAAATAAATCTGTGATATCACATTTCTTAAATTTGACAGTGGTTCAAAATGACAATTCCTTCTTCTCTACTCTTGCACACTACATACAAATCAATGATATCTTCTTCAGTGGAGGACTAATGCTCCTTGTGTGTCAGCTTCTATTAGTAGTAAAAAATAATGGAGAAAATTGAAAAAAGTCATGACAAGAAACATGCAGCCACAAGATAGAGGATGGAAAATTCAACGTAATAAAAAAGTCAAAAGAACGCACATTAGCAATTCATTCCTATCTGTTACAAAGTGCATCACATACCCTTTCTTGCAATAATTTTCCTGCAACAAAGCTGTAGAAAAACTGAACTCATCATCTTTTTTTAAAACCGGAAAACAAATCTTTGAAACTTCCATTAGAAAGTTTTGATCTACCCTTCTTTGATCACACCCACCTGAGCTGGATCAATTACCATCTCAATACTGTCAGCAATACAGACTTGAATCTCTGACTTTGTAACAGTTCACCTCCATCTCTGCAACAACCTCAATTTGTCGAAACCCTAGTCTCATTCTTTATCACCTCTTGGCTTGAGCATTTTGAGCCCCTCAATCATCCTTATTCCATAAAATTCAGTGTGGATAAGATACAAGCAAGTTTAATTCGCCCACTACTTGCCTTCTTAATTGATATTGGCTGACAAATTAAATTTATAATTTTCATTCTGCTTTAAAGCTCTTCATAATATATTTTAAACTCATGCATTAATTCATGGGATGTAGCTATCATTAATAAGGCCAATATTGATGATCTAACTCCAGTCAACTTAAAGGTGGCAATTAGCATCTGTTTTGAACTTATGACAAGGCTTCACCAAGTTGGGTCAGGAGTCCAAGTGGTGTTATGACGTCTGCTGCCACAGTAGCTGCCGTACAGCAGTGTCTTATAAATACTGTGGTTCTGCTCCAATAGGACCCTGCTCTCATTGCCAGTGCGTCCCTTCCCATCCACCAGTTCTTATTTTGAGCGCACAACAATGTTTGGATCTTGAAATGGGGTCACATTGGGAAAAGGTTTGGAAAGCACAAACCAATAAAGTACCATCTAGCTATTAAATGCAGTATTCCAGAAGGTTTGATCCAGCAATAGTGAAAGAATGGTACTATATTTCCAAATTAGAAGGGTATGTGCACTGAAAAGTTATTTGTAGAGAGGGAATGTTACTATGTTTTTACTGCCCTTGTCCTTTGAAATCGTGGACACCACTGGCATGGCTATTTAATGGACCTGACCAAGTTCCAAGACTTGCAACTTGTTACAGCCATGCTGCACAAATGATAGAAGAAAGTGTATGCTTAAGGGATTGAATGGTTGCTGATCAAGTATATTTTTCAAATATAGTGTCACACATGTACAATGTTATTAGAACTGTACTCATTCTGGCAAATGCAATGTATTCTGACAAGTGACCTATATGTAGGGAAAAGACTTTCAGGAAAGAGGTGAATTACTCATAGCCCAAAGCACATCACCCATTTCTTTTAATCATGAAATATTTTACCATGTTTATGTTGCTGTGTTGGGGGTTATTGGTTACTCATGGTCATCCCAGGATTGACTCTTCAGACATATCGCAACTGAAGTCAAATTTTCCTCAAGCATTCTAGAACTAAGGAGAAGCAACATACTGGGAAGGCACTAACACTCATGGTAATGTACTCAGAGTATTTTCATGCAAATGATCAAATTAAAAATTAATCTAATACATAATTAGACAAGTTACATAGCCTCATGTTGGTTAATGAAGATCTTGCATATAGTCTCCTCTTTAAACAGATCATGGTTCAGTTCAATAGTAGTTTCCTTCAGCCATCTAAAAACTGGCATGTTTTTCCCTTAAACAAGATACCATGTTTCAAACTTACACAACGGCATTTACAATCATATGCAAATTAACTATGCCATCTGGTATCAGGCATCAGGGTTTGCAAATCTCTGACATGGATCAAAGAACCCAGAGTCATATGTTGACAATCTGGTCAGGAATTCTTGCCCTCGTCCTGCTCCCTGTACCCATGGAGGAATGCTCATTCTGATAGCAGCTCTGAAGAGAAACAGAAACTTGCATCATTTTTATTTTCAGAAACGAAGAGACAGCTTTATATAAATTATTTATTAGACATCACATAACAGAAACTTGAAAATTTTCCATTATTTTTCAAGTGAGCTTAAAACCCTGCCTACTACAAAACATTTCTCAATTTCTACACATGATTTCAAAAAGCAAAGTCTTCAACTGTGGGGGTGGAAACTGGAGCAAATCTAAACTGGAGCAAAACTGTCCATCTGCCAAAACCAATCAATATAACCTAGGAGGCAAATCGTGTAGCTCAAATAGATTAAAAATAGTATTTTCATGTCAGTCCCAACCCAGTTTGTGTTTGGCTTGGTCGTTATGCTGTTGGCTCCAAAAGAGAGTTTGAACGAGTTGCAAAATGGTTCAAGCAGCTTTGGAGAGGAGGGACTGCATTTCTGATCTCTGCAACTTGTGTGTTTTCAATGAATCTCAACATTAGAAATAAGAAAAAAAAAAATATTTTGCTGATCAAGCAGCACTTTTTTAAAAACGAAAATATTGGCAGATAGGACCTCGGCTTTGGAAGAAAAAGCAGTTCCCCAATTAAAAATTGAATCTCCTTGTGCACAATAATTCTACCATTATCAGCAAATACATTGCAACATCTATACATTGCTTAACCAAAGTCACAATCAACATTCTTTAGTTGTGACCATACTCCATTATTGGTCTTTATCCCTCCCACAGTCTTTGGAGAGGTTGACCACGTCATCCTCCTTTAAAACAAAATCTCTGATGGCTAGCACATTTATATTTGGTCCAAACACAGTCATCCCTGTAGGACGACAGAACAGGACAGAAGGCCATTTTGCCCTTCTTGTTTGTGCTGGCTCTGAATGAGCAATTCACCAAGAGGTTCTCCTACACATTCTTGCTTTTCTGAGAATTCTCTCATGAATGCTTTGATTGCTCCTGCCTCTACTTTTGCTCTCAAAACAGCATATTTGAAATCCTGATCAGTAGCTGTGTGGTGGCAACCTGGTTAAAACTACAACACAGGACTAACAACATAATTAACATCAGAAACTGCATGTTTTAGACTAAATGAAGCAATCAAAAACAAACTGATCAGATCAAAACTGTGATATTACTAAATCTAATCATGAATGGTGCGAATAATTAAACTAATTAGGAGATGGTCGTTCTGCAAACACGTAAATGAACAACGATGAGAGAGCACAGCATAGTCAAAAGAAAAGAATGAAAACGTATGGAACCATTAATAAATGACCAACAGGTGATCATTCGCAGTTTCCTCCTGAACTCCCCTGCAGGAGAGATGTTAGTCTTCAGCTACTCCAATGCACATCAAAAATGGCTAAAGCCACTAGATACATCATTCAGTCTATTGTACTGAAGACTTGTGCTCCAGAACCACTTATACTCAATCAAGCTGTTCTGTACAACTGCTACACCAGTATTCACAAGACATTATCCTTACACCTAAAATTCCCCAAAGATTATCCCTTGCCTTCTCCTCTCCTTGCTCAACCACACAGAACCTTTTGGTGACATCAGCAGACAAGGGATCAGCAAGACACATTCACCAAAATCACATTTCTATCTTGACACTGTATTTGTCCTCCTCTCTATTGCATCACTACACAGAATGATTGCAGCTTTTTCAAGACTGAATAATGGATGATTTTCTCCATCAAGAATATAGTGGACAGAAGCCAGTGTGCACCCCTGACAAATTATATATCATGCCATACATTCCAACCTGGTATCCTCATTCTGTCCCCAAATGCTTTTAGGTTACATCAGACTGCTCTAATTAAACCAGGAGTTACTCTCTATTACAAACACTGCTCTGTTTCACCTTTCAGATTGTCCCCCTCCACCCCAACAAAGCCCCTCTCCTGCTGAAACTTAATCCATGTTTGGCAATTTCAATGCTCTCTAGGCCCAGCCCCTCTCTGTTCACATGGCTAGATAGTCTTGTGACACAATGATAGTGTTCTTATCTCTCGGCCAAAAAGTCCAGGTTAAGTCCTACTTAGCTGGAGGTGTTCAATAGCATGTCCAAATAGGCTGGTTAAAATTAATTTGTGGAACCTGACATCATGTCTTCAGATAATGCTACTGAAGGACAGCTCATAGATGATTACTAAGAAGATGGAAGTTATCAGGCAAGCTTGTGCTGGCAATGATGGAAACAATTACAAAAAGCTCTCTAGCTAGGAGGAGAGTCGTGAGTTCATGGAATGCCCTGCCAGTAGCAGTGGTGGACTCTCCCTCATTATGGGCATTTAAGCGGGCATTGGATAGGCATATGGAGGATAGTGGGCTAATGTAGGTTAGGTGGGCTTGGATCGGCGCAACATCGAGGGCCGAAGGGCCTGTACTGCGCTGTATTCTTCTATGTTCTATGTAGATATGAAATAATGTGACCAAGCAAAGACATGCTCATTCAGCTGGACAGTAAAGAAGGAGCACTGGAGGAAGATGTACAGTCAACCATGTCAATGCGGCAGACGAGTAATGGAGTACTACAAAAATCTGGGAAACCCAAACAGACAAGTTCAAACACAGATTCAAAGAAATATGGGCATGAATTGAGGAGATGACAACATATTCATGGATTTGAAAAAAAATTAGCACTGTTTCTTTTAAGGATAGAAGGGTTAAGAAGTGAATTTTTTTTTAAAAGGTAGAGAAAGTAAGGCACGTTTGATAGGGAGAAGTCGGAATCCAAGAAGAGGGGACAGTTGAAATGATACAACATAAAAAATTTCAAGAAGGGAAGTTGACTGATTTTCGACATATAATCAGAGTCTCAAGTGTGAGGCAGGAGACAAACTAGATACTTTTGACAGTTCATGGCTCAGGTGGGAGAGAGAGATGAACAGTTATCTCAAAATTAACAGAAAACAAATCATGACCTACCTGCATTTATTGGAGACAATGGTCAGGGAAGTGGGTGGAGAGTGGTATAAAGCAATGCTTGTTAAGAAAACAAAAACAGCCTATGGGGATCTTAAAATTTTAACCTGCATTCTGTTCCCAGGGCAATTACTAATTGGTAATAAATGCTGGCCAAGCCACAATCCATTGCCTGAACACAAAATTTGTAGATTTGACAGATGAGAACAGTGCTCAGTGTGCACCAGATCTGGTGACAAATAGTCAAGTCAACTCTGCGCCATATACAAACTCAAGTCACTGACAGCAACCATATCTTGGTATTTCAGTGAAACGAGTGAGTATACTATTGGCTTCGCCTCTACTTAATTCAATACCACCAGCTGAATATGCTCCCTCCATTTCTTCTTTTGCATGAGAGAAATTTCACATGCTGACAAAATACTGTGAACAGAGTGAAAAAGAAAATGTGGAAACAAAATAGAAAAGTAAATGATGTTTTGCAATCTCTGTAGATATTGCATGTTTTTTTTTTACTCAAACATATCACAAAGTTCAAGGATAAATAGCAATGAAAGCCAATGTGTCAGTGCAGAGGATACTGACACTGGAGTTGGAAGGAGAAAGATGACAAACTGTTGTAAGGCATTCATGTAATTAGACTGTAAAGTCAATACGCAAATGTACAAACACAAATATATCATGGAATCAGAATTTTGAGATTTTATATTGCTCAAAAAAATTCCTGGAATGCAATGATTTTAAATTACCAAGTAAAAGATGACAGTTCAATATTTATATCACTATGAAAAGGATTGGATAATGAAGTTAAATTAGCTACTACACCCTTTCACATTTTATATGTAATTAAAAACTGAAGTACTATAAAATTTCCATAATCCAAGATGCCAAGAGGGTTTAATTATTTTCAAGCATGGCACATCAGCTTACAATCAAGCCATCCCAGATATCAACTCCACTAAACTAAAATCATTTGTAATTGTTGCAATACATAGAAATCAATGCTCAAAAGAAAATTATCTGAAAAAGGAGTGTCCTATAAAGTGCACAACAATAAGTCGTGGTCAAATGTGAATGGATGAACACCACCTTCTGTTTTACAACTTTAAACTGCAAATTAGTTATTAGTTAGGTGCTGCTGTGACTTACATATCCTTACATGCAATATAAATCCAGGTTAGCTATGTATATGGGTCAAGTATTTATGAATGTTAAAAAATGCGATCCGCCATATATCAGATACTCTTTGCAAATTTCCTAACTGTGGGCTAAGGAATGCCTGACCAATTTTATACTTGACTGTATCATGCACTCAAGTGATGCTTGCTAAAAAGACAAAAACAGCTGTAGGGATCTTGAAATTTTAACCTGCATTCTGTTCCCAGGGCAATTACTGATTGGTAATAAATGCTGGCCAAGCCACAACAAACCCATTGCCTGAACACAAAAGAAAACTTGCAGCTTTGACAGATGAGAACAGTGCTCAGTATGCACCTGATCTGGTGACAAATAGTCAAATCAACTCTGCGTTATATACAAACTCAAGTCACAGACAGTAACCATATCTTGACATTTCAGTGAAACAAGTTAGTATACTATTGGCTTACTACAGGACGTTTATCTGGTGCTCCAATGGAATTCTGAAAATATAAAAGAACAGTCTGAAGAGAACGAGTTTCCACTTTCCACCAATAAAAATCCACCAAAAATTCTGCATAATATTTTAACAACCGATTATTGCTGTTGTTACATAGACAAATTAACAGGTAGAGATCAAGTCACTACTTGTATTTAACAAGGCCAGCTGATCATTATATAACATTAAATAAGCAACTGTTTTGAAAACAGATATTTTCTCAGGGTAAAAGTTGTCACATGAAAGTATTTTAAAAAGTCACCTTCTTAACTGAAGTAAACAAATTAGGCTACAGTAATTGCTTTTAAACAAATGTTCCAATTAAATTTTATAATTATAGTATAAACATTAATATACTACTTTAAAATTCCTTCAACTCCTCACAATTGGACATTGAGGCATATTGGACTAAAGTTAGCAGTACAAATCATTTCAAAGCATAAAACAGATTTGAATTTAAATAGTGGTTTTAATGACCACTTCAAAGCACTTCAAAGTCAAAAAATATTTTAGTCAACCAGTCACTGTTGTGAAAGCTAATTTGCACATTGCAATCTCAAGACCATAATAAGCCCGTAAAGAAACAGAAACAGGTTTAGGCCATTTGGCCCCTTGAGCCTGCTCCACCATTCAATAGGATTACAGCTGATCTGACATTCCTCACATCCACTTTCCTGCCCTTTCTCTGTAACCTTGATTCCTCTAATCAAGAATCTATCTTAGCCTTAATTATAAACAACGACTCTACACCCATAGTTCGCTGTGGTAAGAGCTTCAAAAAGACAATCCTCTGAAAAGAAACTCCACCTCATCTCAATTTTAAATTGGCTCTCCTTTATTCTGAGACTACATCTGGTCCTTGATTCTATCATGACAGGAACCATCCTCTCAGCATTTACTCTGTGGAGCTCCTTAAGAATCCTTATGTTTCACCTGTTCAAGATTACCTCACATTCTTCTAAACTCCAGTAAGTGGTTTCCCAACCTCTTAAATTTGACTCATAAGACAATCGCTGCACACCAGAGATCATCCAAGTGATCCTTCTCTTACTTGCCTCTAATGAAAGGATATATCTTTCCTTAATTAAGGGAACAAAAACTGCTCACAATACTTCACATATGGTCTCATCAGAATCTTGCACAGACGTTTCTACTCTGATACAGAGATAGAGAGATTCTTGGTTAGTAAGGGGATCAAGGGTTATGAGGAGAAGGCAGGACAATGGGTTGAAAAACATATCAGCCATGATCGAATGGTGAAGCAGACTGGATGGGCTGAATGGCCTAATTCTGCTCCTATATCTTATGGTCTTACTCCAAATTCCTTGAAATAAGGGTCAATATTCCATTAGCTTTCCTGATTACCTGCTGCCCCTGTGTGCCCAAGTATCCCCAGTGCCTTTGTGTTGCAGCTTTGTCCATTTAAGTAATATATTTTTTGGTCTCCCTTCCAAAGTGAACAACTTCACATTTTTCACATCATTTTCCATTTGCCAACATTTTGCCCACTTACTTAACTTATTGCTGTTTGCATCCCTCTCACAATGCACCCTTCCAAGTACTTTTGTGTCATTTTCAAATTTGGCTACTGTACATTCACTTCCTTCCTCCAAGTCTTGTATATTATAAGCAGTTATGGTCCCTTATTGACCCCTGTGGAACCCCACTGGTCACTGGTCGCTAACTGAAAAAGAAACCCTTATCCCAACCCACTGTTTCCTGTCCACAAGCCAATTATCTATCAATGCCAGTACTTAGGTCTGTGTACCTCCAACACAGTGGGCTCTTAAGCTGATTTTTTGAGGTACTTTATTGAACGCCTTCTGGAGTCCAAATACAACACATCTACTTTTTCCCTCTATTCACTCTGGTTGAGATTCCCTCAAAAAAATCTAATAAATTAGTCAGACAATTTCCCTTTCATGAAGGGATGCTTACTCCGCTTGATTAGACTGCAATATTCCAAATATTCTGCTATTCCTTCTTTAATTCATTCCAATACTTTCCCAACTGTATATGTTAGGATAAATCAGCTTTTGATTACTCACTTTTTGCTTCCCTTGCATTCCCTTTTGAATTGGGGGCGATGCTTCTTCAGAATCCAATGACTTTTCAAAAATTACAAAAACATTGCATCCACTATCTCTAGCTATCTCTTTTAGGACCCCAAGGTGCAAGCCATCAGGCCGGGGACTTACCTGCCCTTTGCCCCATTAGTTTGCTAATATTACTTCTTTAGTGATGGTACTTAATTTCTGCCCCATATTCTTTAGCATTAAATTGAATTTAAGATACCTTCCACCATAAAAGAGTGATGCAAAAACTTACAGCAGGAACATTTCAATTGTAATCATGTAAACTGTTTTTTGTGGTGTTGGTTGAAGGACTAATCACTTAGAATGCGAATGCAAGTTTCAATTGATTGATTAATATCTGGGATTCACATAATCAATCAAAACCTACATCCCCATTCTAAATGATTAAAACTTAACAGCAATCTAGATTTGTTCAATACATGACATCAATTGTGACACTTTGATCTATTATTATAAATTCTGTGGCCTAAGATCCTGCCCCACTAGCTACCTGATGAAGAAGCAGTACTCCAAAAGCTTGTATTTGCAAATAAACCTGTTGGACTACAGCCTGGTGTGTGATTTTTAACTTTGTCCACCCCTCTCCAACACCAGCACCTCCACATCATGGCTGTAAACAGAGACATCATAAAGCAACTTTGGACTAAAAGAAGAAATGCAAATCATTTAATGTTACCTTGGTGATGAGAAATCAAAACATGAATGGATTATTCATCCCAAATATATAACTTCAGTCAAATTCTTAAAAGGGTGCAGCTTTTTGGGAACTGGTGCAAATTATAGCTGCAGATTATGGCACAATTCTCTACAGGTGGGATTTTTCTGGGGGATACCTCATAACCTGCTCATTTCTAAGCATTGCTCATACCTTAACATGGTTCTGGTATGGATGTCACTAAACAGTAACCACAATCTTAGTCACATGTGGACATGCCCTCCAGGAAACTGAATTCTGCATTAAAATTGTGCATTCTATTTAACCTTACTGTTAAATCATTCTGCAAAATCTAGGCTTTTATCCCTTCACTGTCATTGTACAGTAAATCAGACTAATGTGGAAAGTGAAGCCTTCATGCTAAGGCTGGACCAGTAATCCAGATACCCAGATAAATATTCTGGGGTCATGGCCTTGAATTTAAATCATGGCAGATGGTGAAATTTGAATTAGATAAATATCTGGAATTAAATGCTCATCTAATGGGAACGCATAACCAATGTTGACTGTTATTTAAAAAACCCATCTGGTTCACAATGCCACGACCTGACTTGATCTACATGCGAATCCAGACCCTCAGCAATGTAGTTGACTCTTAACTGCCCTCTAAGCATTTATGAATGCTAGCCTTGCTGGTGACACACACCCCATGAGGGTATATTAAAAAACTTCCAACATATTCAGTAGGTAAGAAGTCCCAATTCAAGTTTACAGTAGTGATTATTTACATTACAGTATAGTACCAAAGGAAGAGTGGGTAGTCTGTTTGTCAGTTTCTGACATGTGGCCCGCACTTCAAAATGCTGACAATCAACATGCCGTTGACATGTCTGCCATCTGCAAATAGGGAAGGATAAGGCTACATTTGAGGTAACACATCCTTATGTGATGCACATAATTCTTCATTTCAAACTGTCCCCACCACATCACCATGGTAAAAAGCAAAAGTTCACACAATCAAAAATCTATAAATGTATCACAAATTTCTGCCCACAATTCAAATGGTTTAGTTCAAAAATTCTACACACAATTATCATGTATTAAGTTTCACAATTCTGACAACACTAAACATATGCTTTCTCAGCAGAAAAACTAACTCCTCAAAAACCATACTTTTCAGTTGTGAGTCATCCTATCAGTTAACTTTTGTGGCAGATTGTTCCTTCAAGAAAAGTGAAAAATTTGCAAACTTGTCACTGCATTGCTATTTCAAGAACAAGAAAAATCAATTCTCACCTTTCTGCACTTTTAACTATATCCACCAACTTGGTTCTGCAACCCTTAAATATCTTTTACTAATAAAATTCAATCTCAAAGTTGACGTTTTCAACAGACTTAGTGCCAACAGTTTGCGAGAAGTAGTGTTCCGGATATCTACTAAGCATTTTGGAAAGAACTAATCCCTCATCACTCTTTCACTGCGCAACTCTAAATTTTAAATTTATATCCTTTTAATTTGGACAACTCCACTAGACTAAATAGTTTTTCTCCATCTACCTGATGAATTCTTTTATCCATTTCACATTAGATCACCTTGCAATCTTCTATTTGTGAGGGAATAGCCCAGTCTATGCAATCCATCAGTTCCTATCTATCCTTCTTTGGCAGTCAAAGATCAAAGATGACTTCCTTCCACTCTGCTGTTGTGGATCCTGAGGCAACTAAATAATCCAATACTGGATTTGCACATCCTCCCATAGGTGAGGCATGTGGTGTTGTGGTGTTTGAAGAAACGGTGGGATACTTAGATTTTCTATGCTCCTTCTGCTATATGTTCTTGGCCTCCATTAGGCCTATAGGAGACATGAAGTGATTGGCACCTTCACAAGTGCCGCTTCTCTAGTTTGGATAGTCTGGAACAAAAGATTCCTGTGGATTAATGGGGAAATTACATTTTTCAGAGTGCCTTAGGGATATTCTTGAAGTACTTCCTCTGCCCTCCTATAACCACTTGTTGGAACAAACCTCTGAATACACAGCTTGCTTTGGAAGTCTTGAGTTAGGCTTGCAGATGATGTGGCTCAGCACAACAGATTAACTATAATGCACGCTTTGATATTAGGGATGTTGGCCTGAGAAGGCATATGATTATCAGAGTGTCTATTCCAAATTCACAGGACTTCATGGGGACATCGCTGGCAGTATTTCTCTGAAGATTGGAGGTGCCTGCTTTATGATGTCGATGTCTTTGATGGGTACTGGAGGCAGGGTATCATAGTCTTGTAGGCTATGAAATTGGTGCCAGACTTGAGGTTTTTGTTCCTCACGTGACAAAGGCTGCACTACCACTCTGAAAGAGATGTTGATTTTATCAATGTCTGTCATCACTGAGAAAGGTCTCTCAACATGTTAGAAATGACCCCTTTTGGTCCAGTGGCTCACTATGGAACTTGATCATGGATGGGGACAGTATTGTACACACAGAAGGTTGGTAGAGGACATTTATCTTCCAGATGTTCAGTCTTAGTGCCATCTCTCAAATGCCTCTGTGAATACATCAGTGGTTTCGAGCTTGACCTCTGATTGTGAGCACATGCAAGAGTCATCTTGCAATGCATCTTGATGATAGAGGTTGGGCTGACCTAGGGTCTCAACTGGAAGCAAGTTAGTTGAATAATCTCCCGCCCATCCCAAAAAGTAGCTCCATTCCAGCAAAGAACTTCCTGGAGACAATGTCAAGGTGACAAAGATAGAAGAAAGTGTTACATAGCCATGCTTGACTCCAAGGGCTCAGGAGGATATGAGGCGCAGCAATCTAAGTGCAAACTTATTTTCCTTGAGACCAGTCCACAAGCAAGCAGGTCTGTGAGCCCTGAGTTTCGGTGTGTGCGTTTGTTAGTCCCTACCTGTACAACAGACTATAGTCTCCAATCTGAAACTAAAACAGCAATTGCTGGAAAATCTCAGCAGGTCTGGCAGCATCTGCGGAGAAATATCAGTTAATGTTTCTGTGTCTACTGGCATTTCTTCAGAACTGTTCACAGTTAATAATTCAAAAGTTAATATTTCTCTTTGAAGGGCATTTACAAGTAATAGTGATGAGCTATCCAACATTCACAAACTACTCCTATTTTTACAAAACGTTACATCCCTGGGCCAAAAATATCCAGATATGAACCTATTGTAGCATTGAAATTTTAATGAAAATAAGTTTGAAAATCCTGCAGACTTTCACTGCTTTGCAAGGCCAAAGAATGAGATTAATTGTCTGCTCCTCAACACAGTTTAAATGACTCTACCTTAGCTCTACATTGTAGGGCTAATAAGAGGATGCAAAATGGAATCAGAATGATCAATATACACCTTACTCACTGCATAGTACTGCACATGAATCAGCCTTCCAAGCCATTAAAACATGAACACCAACCACATTTTGTCAACATACTGTTTTTTAAATCCCAGACTTGCAGGTTTTTATTTTTATTTCTGCAAATTTATCATCAACAACTGAGGGAGATTGGTTTTGACTACAGGGGAAGTATAGGGTTGGAGCAAATTAAAAGGTAGGAAAACTACAGGAAATACACAATGTAATTTCAAAGTATTTCCTAGGTATGCCACAGACATTTGATATCAAAATAGTCATTATTTTGTTTCTTACTGTATAGAAAAAATGAATTTAATTAGTAAAGGGAGGTGATGGCCTGGACTATCCACCCAGAGACTGAACAAGCACATCGACCTGGACCCAATATACCGGCCACTGCAGCGGACAGCTGGAACTGACAACCGGAAGTGGCAGATACAAACCACTCTAAATGCCGGAGGAAACATCACAGAAGTGCTTCACAGGAGGCTCCCAAGCACTGAGAATGTCACCTAGACAGGGGACGAAACGTCTACAACACAAATTCCAAGCTCAGCGAACAGAACCACAACAACAAGCACCCGAGCTACAAATCTTCTCACAAACTTTGAAGACTGAAGTAATGTTCTGGGGAATCAGGTTCCAATCTTGCAGTTGGTGGAATAGGAGTTCAATAAAAATCTGTAATCAAGAATCTAATGATGACCATGAAACCATTGTCGATTGTTGGAAAATTCTATCTGATTAACTAATATCCTTTCGGGAAGAAAACTGCAAACCTTATCTGGTCTGGCCAACATAAGACTCCAGACCCACAGAAATCTAGTGGACTCTTAACTATCCTATGAGCAATTAAGGATAGATAATAAATCCATGAGTATGAATCAAAACAAAAGATAAGATGAGGAGGCCATTCAGCCCACAAGTCACTCTGCCATTCAATAATTATGGTTGATCTGACTGTGACCAAGATTCCATTTTCCTGCCTGCTCCTTGTAATCCTTGGCTCCTGTGTAGATCAGCGCAGGAATCATGAAGAAGGGCTTATGCCCGAAACGTCGATTCTCCTGTTCCCTGGATGCTGCCTGACCTGCTGCGCTTTTCCAGCAACACATTTTCAGCTCTGATCTCCAGCATCTGCAGACCTCACTTTCTCCTGTGTCGATCAGGAATTTCAAAACATCCCAGGGCCAAGTTAGACATGGCTCCAGTTTCCCTAGTTTTCTGGAGTAGAGAATGCCAAAAACTATTAACCCTCAGAAGAAATTCCTCATCTCCTTTTTGAATGGGAGATAGCTTTTTGCAAAAGACAAAACTCGACTCCTAATTCTACATTCCCCCATCCCTCCCCCACCCAAAGAAAAATATCCTTAAGTACCCTCAGAAAATCTTATACTACATAAAATTACCTTGCATTCTTTTCAATTCTATTCAGTAATCAGAAAAAAGATCCAAACTGATCTCTTCCTCAGAAAGAGACCTAAGGGGCAACCTTTTCATGCAGAGGGTGGTATGTGTATGGAATTAGCTGCCAGAGGAAATAGAGAAGGCTAGTACAATTGCAACATTTAACAGGCATCTGGATGGGTATATAAATATGAAGGGTTTGGAGGGATATGGGTCAAGTTCTGGCAAGTGGGACTAGATTAGGTTGTACATCTTTATGACTCTGTGACTCTAAGACAACAACCTTATCCCAGGAATCAACTTACTGAATCTTTTCTGAACTGCTCCCATTACAAGTACACTCCTTCTTAAGTAAGTAGACCAAAACTGCACACAATACACATAATAGGTATGGTCTCACAAAAATCCCATTAACTATGAGCAAGCCTTCCTTACTTTTATACTTTAAACTACTTGCAATCAAAGCCAATACCCCATCTGTCTTCCTAACTACTCACTGTATCTGCAAATTAACTTTTTGTGCTTCATGAACAGGACACCCAAATCCTTCTGTATTGTAGCAATCTACAATGTCTTTTCTTCAAATAAAATCATTTTTCTATAGTTGCACACATTTTCTCACCTCTGTCCCTTTGCAGAGTTTTGTATCCTCCTCACAATGTGCTTTCCCACCAATGTTTATATCAGCAAATGTACTAAAACCTCCAACTAAGTCATTACTATAGATGGTAAAGTAATTGAGGCACCAGTACCTGCCTCTGTGGCATTCCACGAGTTCATCTATTTTCTGTTTTCTAGTTACTGGCCAATCCTCTATCATTGTTAATATCTTCTCAAAACCAAGAGCTCTTATCTTGTCCAGTAGAACAAGTATATGGTTTTAACTGAATGGCTTCTGGAAATCCAAATTAACCACCTCCAAATAACACAATACTTTCCTTGTCACAAAACCATGATAATGCTGTCCAATTGTATTAAGATTTTCTAAATGTTCCACTATCACCTCCTCAATAAGGGTGGCACAGTGGCACAGTGATTAGCACTGCTACCTCACAGTGCCAGGGTCCCATGTTTGATTCCAGCCTTGGGTGACTGTGTAAACTCCACACAGACATTCTCCCTGTGTCTGCGTGGGTTTCTTACGGGTGCTCCGGTTTCCTCCCACAGTCCAAAGATGTGCAGTTTAGGTGAATTAGCCATGCTAAATTGCCCATATTGTTAGGTGCATTAGTCAGAGGGAAGTGGGTCTGGGTGGGTTACTCTTTGGAGGGTCAGTGTGGACTTGTTGGGCCGAAGGGCCTGTTTCCACATTGTAGGGAATCTTAAAAAAAATCTAAATAATAGATTTGAACATTTTCTAAATAACGGATGTTAGATTAACTGGCCCATATTTTCATCCCCACTTTCTTGAACAGTTGTACTATGTTTGCAGTTTTCCAAACCACTGGAACCATTCTACAGAATCGTGGGAGTTTTGGAAGATTACAACCAATGCATCACTTGTTAGTGCTGCCACTTCTTTTAAGACCCTAGGATGCAGGCAATCAGGTCCAGGAGTTTTTCCTATACCAAAAAAAACTCTTCCTCAGCTCAGCTCAGTACAAATTTAAACTATGTATATTATGCTCAAATTGGAGATTACATGCAGAAAAACAATCACATTCAGCTTACCAATGCAAATCAAGTGTTATCAAAGTATTAATTAGACAGAGCATTGTATAATGTTGTGGCATTATTTCATAAACAATAAAGTTAAGTGGGAACATGATCAACAGTCGGTTACATGCCAACAATAATGAACATTATAAATCTTAAAATAAGCTCATTGGTCTAGCAAAAAAAGTGATCTCAAGTATCATCACATCATGCAGGATTATAGGATTGTGATAACTCCAAAATAGCTTAAATGTCATGAACTGGCAATATAGTGCATTATTGCTTTCATAACATGGTACAACAGGAAAAACATAAAACTGCAAATTTCTACAGGTGTTGACTTCTGCATGCTGTCATGTCTAAGCATGAAGCACTTTAAAGATCTGAAAACTAGTTATTCCCTCCATTGTTATTATATCTAAACAAAGTTAGAACAAAACTAGATTTGCCAGGAATATTAATGCAGTTATCAAAACAAGAACTGATACCTGTGTGAGAAAGAAACTTGGAAAGAACTGAATCTTCATCAAGACTTATATTACTATAGAAAGTAAACAACAGATGGATCTACCTGTACGTTTAGACATTTGAAGCAAAACATAAGGGATAGACTACCAACTAAGTGGAAAGAAAATGTTGTTTGGGAAAAATGGAAGGCTCAGAAAACAGCAAAGTAGTTTTAGTTGCATGTGAACGAGAGAAAAAAAAACAAAACGGCTTAGTGGCAATATCATGCATAACTTCTTCCAGATCTGATACATCAGGAAAACACAAGATGATGACTATGTATTTGTTAATTATATAATCAGTGCACAGTAAGAAGTGATTGCAGTCTTCAAGTACAGCAACTTGAATTGAGGTTAACATATCCTGCCAGCCCAACATACCAGAGTTCAGGAGTCATGCATTCAGTAACTAATTCAACTCAAAAATTAACAATTAAAACAAAGCAAATCAAAGCAACCCAAAGGACTGAAAAAATATTGCGAGGTAACTTTGATTATCTATAAATAACACAGGAAAGAAGAATCAACACGGATTTAGGAGACTTGTTTGACCAACCCAATCAATCTCTTCGTTGGACTGTTTAGCATCCATTATCATTCCAATAACGGCATAATTTGACTTCCAAAATGGCATCTGACAAGATTCAATAATGATTTGGGGTGGGCAAGCACAAGATACTCCAGTTTGCTATTAAATCACAAGTTGTTTTAAATTATAATGTCTTGGATCCAGATCTGTTGAAATTATTTATAGACACTATATAAAGCAAGAACTGTCAAACCGGACAATTCAGATATCTCAGAATAGAATGTGGCCAACACTCTGGCACATGAAATTTAATGCAGACAAGAATAAGAAACTGCACACCAGATCACCAGTTTACAACCTTTACAGTGACACAGCAGAGTCCAATGAGACAAAATTCCATGGCACACCCATCTTTTTAAGCTGAACTGATTGCTCAGTTGTCACATTTACTATGGCTACAGTCTGACGAGAGCCGGTAGTAACATAGTATATAAGAATCAAAAGACAAACACCTCGCTTTTAATTTGATCACTAACTTTCACAACGTTTGAGTTGTAACTTTGAACAGTTAGAATATGATCTCATCTTAAACAATATTTGTTTTGCATTGATTTTCATTGCCTTTGTACAAAATTTAACAGCACACTTGAACAATTCTAATAGCCCAGCAGTGTGTCATGGCATGTTGGCTGCAAAACCACTCCTCCAGATAAAAAATAAGTAAAACACACACTCTGTGGAATGGTATTGAAATAGCAAAGGATAAATAAAAATCTTACAAGACCGGACACTGAATCAAAGCAATATAAAAGCAGCAAAATTAAAACAATGAAATGCTGCAGAATTAGCAAAAAGAGCAGAATATCATTCAAGCACTGAAGACAGTACAAAATTTAATCATAAGGGAAAAACCTGGAGAACTAGAAAAAAGCAATCTTTCAACTGATCAAATTAAGATGTAAGAGTTAGGTTGATAAGTTGCAACAGATAAATCTGGATTGTTTTAAATTAACTTGCAAAATTACATCAGGTTAACACAGTTTAATCTGAAAAATAAAAATGACTTAGATACCATATAGGATTAATTCGTTTTCATAGACAGAATGTCCCATGGATTGGACTTCAAGATAAAGTGGTGTGGGTGGTGGGTGGTTAAAAAATGTACACCATCTCTTTCTCTAGGGCAATTACCCATGAACAATAAATGCTGCACTTGCCAATAGTGTTCACTTCCCATAAACAAGTAAAATAACCTTTGAATCCTTTGAAGGACAACTAGATGCTTTGGGGGAGGAAAAAATGGATGGCTGAAGCTCTTTGTCATCCATCAGAATGTCCATCCAACTATCCACAAAGACTTGCTCTTTGTAAAGTATCTTGTGATCTCTTCAATGGTTGGCCTCAGGAAAGTATTGACAGAAAGCTGTCACCATTCCTTCAGTGTCACTGGTTCAAAATCATAGAATTCCTTCTCAAACTACATTGTGGATGCATTGCAATTGTTCATGAATGCAGCTCACTGCCATCTTCTCAACGGCAACTAGGGATGGACAATAAATGCTGGCCCAGCTGGCAATACCCAGATTCCATTAATGAATAAGTTTGAAAACATGTTTCCGAATCTACTACCCCAAACATGGCAGTTTGAAAGTGAAGAGCTTCGACAGGAACACTTTAAAACAGTCAGACCTAAAAACAGTACAACATTAGGCATCACACCTATGCTTAAATGCAATTCTAATTGTTTATGGATTAAGATGTGCATGCAAGGTGAGTAAAGACTCACCTTTAAATCACAAAATTAAACTTACGGTCCATGGTGAAAGGAGGAACAGAAGAGCCACAATTTATCAGATCTTTTATTCCATATTGAACAACCTCAGATGTCACGGAAGAGGTTGGGACAGGTAAACAAATCCCAAACTCTTGTTAACTATAGACTCAGGTGTTAAGCTGTCACAGAAGGGTTGCTTGGAATAATTTTCCAGCAGGATTTATCATTCTCTCCCTGCAGAGATATGTCTGGCTTTTGCTTGATACAACTTCCTAGAATACACAGAATTAGAAATACAGTTCAAGAGAAAGAGAAACAAATCAGCAGCCTGTACAGCTCTGTGGAACATTCATGAATGTGTCTCCACATTCTGGATTCATTGATACTATGAGGAGAAAGTGAGGTCTGCAGATGCTGGAGATCAGAGCTGGAAATGTGTTGCTGAAAAAGCGCAGCAGGTCAGGCAGCATCCAGGGAACAGGAGAATCGACGTTTTGGGCATAAGCCCTCCTGAAGAAGGGCTTATGCCCGAAACGTCGATTCTCTTGTTCCCTGGATGCTGCCTGACCTGCTGCGCTTTTCCAGCAACACATTTCCAGCTTCATTGATACTAGTCTAGAAAGTAGTCTTTTACTCAGGTCATTAGCCTGGACTTATTCAGCTAAATGCTAATTCACTTCTGAATCATTTATGCTGAGCAAAGAATTTCACAATAATCAAGAACCAAGCAACTTTAAAACTGGTAATCCTCTTGTGCAAAGTGTCAGAATTCTGCTTAGAAATGGCAGCAAATACATTATAGAGCTAACATTAAAGAGCTAAACATTTTTCAGGGCCCACTTAAATCAGGAGGCTACAGTGAAACTCTTATTTTTCCTCAAAAATAAAATGCCAACTGAAACTCAACACGAAACCTGAAACTGCTCAACAGTTACCGGGTGCTTCTATAAAATACATGCCCACCCCAGCAACAGACAGCGTCAAACCAGAGTGTCGAAATGCAGGCAGCAGTGCAGTGAGCTTTCCTTTACGCAAACTTACAGCAAGGGCTATCAATCTGCAAAAGCTACATCGGGACGAGTTAGATAAGATTTTTTTAAAGTCTAAATATTAACCAATACTCGTGAATTGTGTGTTTCCCGATCCCGCAAAGAAAATGGAATTTGACCAAAATTCACGAGTTGGTATCGTTGACACTTATGTGCTTACCTTATAGCGCCACTTGTGCCGGCAAAACAAAGATTCCTACTGGAAAACAGGCTCGGTTGTTTTTCAACAATAAAAGAACAGGTTCCGTGCAACCATAGAATTACTTCAAAAAGATCATCCACGATACAGCTCTCCCAGAGGGTTAACATAACACAAGCTCGCTACTTAAAGTTGGGAGGAATTTGTCAGCGTTTACATGTTGATGATGGCTCTTAAATTCTCAGACGACAAAAACCCTCCGAGATGAGTGAAATCGCTAGCCACGCCCAACAAATGAATACCTCGCGTTGAAATAACGAGTGCCAAGAAGGGAAGGATAGAAACTTCTTTTTTTCTCTCTCCAGAATTAACCAACCGTTCTGTATAAATCTAACACATTCTCCAGGTGGAGATACAGACACTGGGAGGAAAGGAACCCATTAAAAAGTGGGGCACGGGGCTCAGACTGGCGGCCAGTAAATGGTTAAATGGGAGCCTTACGTCAGCCAGAAACTTGAAATCTAGGGGTCCAGATCTCGACAACCCCCTTTAGACATCAGTCAACCAGCATTCGTGCCTTCCAATTGCTCTGCGTTATTATTATTTTCTAGATTACACAAAGAGAGAGCGAGGGTCGCGTCAACAATAGGAATTAGTCAATGCCCTCTTCTAGGGCTGGGCTCGGAGCTGAGTTAATCTTCAAGCTCCTCTTCCATAAGGAAACCAGCCTCTTTTAAAAAAAATACATTTACTGAACGAGAACAATCGGAGAGATTTCAGAGCTCCGCATCGCTCCAAGACAACGTAACCAAGGTGCAGACGAGCCAGAAGTTGGGGGGGGCTTTGGAAGTTGAAAACCGAAAGGGCGATCGCCGCGCGCATTCCCCTCAATTCATTTAACTTTTTAGCTCCGTTCCTCCCCTTTTTTCTGAATGTTCACTGAAACGAATCTGGGATGAAAAGACTAAGGGGGCACAGGAAAATAACAAAAAAGCGACACTGATCTGATGGCAAATGTTCCTTACCTTTATTTTTGGGGGGGGGTGTTGTTCAATCTGGGACTTTCAGGACCCTGAATGACTCAGATTACCTTAAACTGGGTTTTAATCCAAAAGAGAGCGATAAAAAAAAAGGGAGGACTCACCTGTGGGCGATGCACACATCCGCTCTGAGTAACAACGACACGAGGAACAGGAAATGGAATCGGCTGATTCCTTCTGAATTGTGAGGAGGAGAAAACCTCGCAAACGATGGCCCCTACGGTGAAGTTGTGTCTGAGTAGCTCACCGAGTCTGCTGTGATTGAATTGCAGATGCGAGAAGCTTGTCAGCACCGACCGACCGACTGCCCGGAGCATATGGGGTTGGGTTGGGAGGGGGAGGTGAGGAATGAAAGAGGAGGAGAAAATGCCGCCCTAGCTGTGGGAATTCTCCCGCACATATAACGTCAAAATCATCATCAGGAACCAGCACAACTTCTCACCAAGTCAGAGGACGTTTCGTTTTACAGCAGTTTGGCTTTCTCGTTATTGTGACAAATTCGGATTGAATTACAATCCACACACATACACTCCAACTGGGCTTCTGTTTGTTTATTTTAAAACCAATCGTTTTGCTGTTGCTGGCTTCTTGCATGTTGATTTGGGTCTTTTTTTTTTAAAAATGTGTTTTCTGCTTTGGGAGGTTCGACGGTCATGAGTTGCGTCTCGATCCTGTTTTTGCCAAGCTGCTGTCGGCCTGAGTTTTTCGGATAGTTTAGGAGTATTTGAAAGTTGGAACTTCGCTGCTGAAAGTGGTTCAGCAAATCGTCAGAATTTCAAGGCCTGGAAGTGCGAGGCAATGGAACATAACAAGTGTCCCTGCCTCGAGCATATGAGGAGGCAGCGTAATTTACATTACTCGCCTGCTTCCAACTATTCGAACACGTCTAACTAGCACCATTTCAGGCTCATTGCTAAATAAGTAACCGTGCCATCGGGTAATTCTCCAGCTTGAAAGACCACAGTTTTTAAATTACACTTTGTGAATGGTAGCATTCGAAGTTTTGACATGTTTTAGCACATTTCAGTGACAGTTGGGACTGAGAGTGTCCGTGCTTTTAAAAAGCCACTTTGGTCCATCGTGTCCACGCCGGTCATCAAACATCCATCTCTTTTAATCTCATTTTCCAGCACTTGGCCTATAGCTTGTCCGCCATAGCGTTTCAAGTGTTCGTCTAAATAGCGTTTGAATCTCTTGTGGGTTCTTGCCTCTACCATCCTTTCAGGCAGTGAGTTCGAGATATCCACAACCCTCTGGGTGAAGCTTGAGCCTGGAAGCTGGGCATTCTGGCACAAATCTTCCTCTATTTGCAAATGCTTTCCAGCTAAATGTGCTTCTTGAAGTATAATGACTGGTTAGGAAACACACCGGCCAATGCTGCACACAGCAAACGTCCGAAAATAGCAATTTGATAATGACATTAGTTTTATGTGATTTTGATTAAGAGGTTAATCATTGGCTAGGACAATGGAGATAACTCTCTGCTTCAAAAAAGATTCATGGGATTCACTTGAACAGGCAAATGAAGTTTAATGTCTTCTCCAGAAGCCGACACCTCTGACAATGCTGCATTCACTCTGTATTAGCGTGTCGGTACTAGATTTTGATGCAGTAGACTTGGAGTGGAACTTGAATGCAGAACTTTGCACCTTAGAGGCCAGAGTGCTATCCATGTATTTATCATCTAAAGAGTATTCACTGTCCACTTCCTTCTATAGGAACATATTAAACTTTCTGCACAAATAGTTCCATTCTGATCTGCTTCTGAGAAAAAAAAACTCCCAACTCTTCCACAAGAACTTCCTCAAACATGAATGCCCAAACATTAAGATATCTGTCTGAAATGAGTGAACATAAGAACTCTGTGGGAAGCTAGGGAAATGATTGTTGGGCACCTTGCTGAGATATTTGCATCATCGATAGTCATAGGTGAGGTGTTGGAAGACTGGAGGTTGGCTAATGTGATGCCATTACTTAAAATAAGGCCCCTCAAAGTTCACCAAGGCGGTCTTTCTGTGGAGCCACAGGAGATGGGGAGATACTAAATTAATATTTTTCATGAGTATTTATTGTGGAAAAAGAATGTAGGGAAGTAGATAATGACATCTTGAAAAAATGTCCATGTTACAGAGGAGGAAGTGCTGGATGTCTTGAAATACATTAAAGTGGATAAATCCCCAGGATCTGATCAGGTGATCTGTGGAAAGTGAGGGAAGGGACTGCTGGGCCCCTTGCTGAGATATTTGTACCATTGATAGTCACAGGTGAGGTGCCGGAAGACTAGAGGTTGGCTAATGTGGTGCCACTATTTAATAAAGGTGGTAAGGTCAAGCCAGGGAACTATATACCAGTGAGCCTGACGTCGGTGATGGGCAAGTTGTTGGAGGAAATCCTGAGGGACAGGATGTACATGTATAGGAAAGGCAAAGAATGAATAGTCATAGTCAACATGGCTTTGTTGCGGGAAATCATGTCTCATAAACTTGATTGAGTTTTTTGAAGTAATAAAAAGGATTAATGAGGGCAGAGCAGTAGACATGATCTATATGGACTTTAGATTAGATTCCCTACAGTATGGAACAGGCCCTTCAGCCCAACAAGCCCACACCGACCCTCCGAAGCATAACTCACTCAGACCTATTCCATTACCCTATATTTACCTCTGACTAATGCACCTAACACTATGAGCAATTTAGCATGGCCAATTCACCTGTCCTGCACGTCTTTGAATTGTGGGAGGAAACTGGAGCACCCAGAGGAAACCCACACAGACATGAGGAAAATGTGCAAACTCCATGCAGACAGTCACCCAAGGTGGAAATTGAACCCGGGTCCCTGGCACTGTGAGGGAGCAGTGCTAATCACTGAGCCATTGTGCCGCCCTAAGGTGCTAGTAAAGCGTTTGACTGGTTATCAAGGTTAGATCTCATGGAATACAGGGAGAACTAGCCATTTAAGAACAGAACTGGCTCAAAGGTAGAAGGCAGAGGGTGGTGGTGGAGGATTGTTTTTCAGATTGGAGGCCTGTGACCAGTGGAGTGCCACAAGGATCGGTGCTGGGTGCACTACGTTTCTTCATTTATAGAAATGATTTGGATGTGAGCTTAAGAAGTACAGTTAGAAAGTTTGCAGATGACACCAAAATCAGAGGTTTAGTGGACAGCGAAGAAGGTACCACAGAGTACAACAGGAACTTTATCAGATGGGCCATCTGGCAGATGGAGCTTAATTTAATTAAATGCAAGGTGCTGCATTTTGGGAAAACAAATCTTAACAGGACTTATACACTTAATGGTAAGGTCCTAGTGAACATTGCTGAACAAAGAGACCTTGGAGTATAGGTTCATAGCTCCTTGAAAGTCGAGTCGCAGGTAGATAGGATAGCGAAGAAGGTGTTTGGTATGTTTCCCTTTGTTGATCAGAGTATTGAGTACAAGAGTTGGGAGGTCATGTTGCGGCTGTACAGGACGTTGATTAGGCCACTTTTGGAATATTGTGTGCAATTCTGGTCTTCCTATTGGAAGAATGTTGTGAAACTTGGAAGGATTCAGAAAAGATTTACAAGGATGTTGCCAAGGTAGAAGGATCTGAGTTATAGTGAGAGGTTGACTCGACTAGGATTGTTTTCCCTGGAGCGTCAAAGGCTGAGGGATGACCTTATAGAGGTTTATAAAATCATGAAGGGCAGAGATAGGGTAAATAGACAAAGTCTTTTCCCTGAAATGGGGGAGTCCAGGACTAGAGACCATAGGTTTAGGGTGAGAGGGGAAAGATATAAAACAGACCCAAGGGGCAACATTTTTACACAGAGAGTGATGCATGTGTGGAATGGGCTGTCAGAGGAAGTGCTGGAGGTGAGTACAATTGTAACATTTAAAAGGCATCTGGATGGGTATATGAATAAGAAAGGTTTGGAGGGATATGGGCTGGGTGCTGGCAGTTGGGACTATATTGGGTTGGGATATCTGGTCAGCATGGACAAGTTGGACCAAAGGGTCTGTTTCCGTGCTGTACATCTCTATGACTCTAAGAAAGTTTGTAAGGAAAAGCCAGTGAACTATAGATCAGTGAGCCTGCCATCGATGGTTGGAACATTACTGGAGGGAATCCTGAGAGACAGGATTTACATGTATTTAGAAAGTAAGGACTGGTTTGGGATAGTCAGCATGGTTTTGTGTGTGTGAAACCATATTCCATGAACATAATTGAGTTTTTTGATGCAGTCACAAAGAGGATTGATGAGGGCAGAGTGATGTACATGATCTATATGGACTTCAGTAAGGTGTTCAACAAAGTTCCTCATGGGAGACTGGTTAGCAAGATCTCGGAATACAGGGAGAACTAGCCATTTGAATGCAGGACTGCCTCAAAGGTAGAAGAAAGAAGGTGGTGGTGGAGGGTTGCTTTTCAGACTGGAGGCCTACGACCGGTGGTGTGCCACAAGGATCGGTTCTGGGTCCACTGCTTTTTGTCATTTGTAGAAATGGTTTGGATGTGAACATAGGTATAGTTAGTAAGTTTGCAGATGACATCAAAATTGGAGGTGTAGTGGACAGTGAAGAAAGTTATCTCAGAGTACAAGGGGATCTTGATTAGATGGGCCAATGGGCTGAGGAATGGCTGATGGAGTTTAATTTAGATAAATGCGAGATGCTGCATTTTGGAACTGCAAATCAGAGCAGGACTTATACACTTAATGTTCAGGTTCTAGGGAGTGTTGTTGAACAAAGAAACCTTGGAGTCTAGTTCATAGTTCCTTGAAAGTAGAGTCACAAATAGATAGGATAGTGAATAAGGCATTTGGTATGCTTTGCTTTACTGGTCAGACCATTAAGTATAGGAGTTGGGAGGTCATGTTGCGACTGTATAGGACTTCAGTTAGGCCACTTTTGGAATTTTGCACGCAATTCAGGTTTCCTTCCTATCAGAAGGATATTGTGAAACTTGAAAAGGTTCAGAAAAGATTTACAAGGATGTTGCCAGGGTTGGAGGATTTGAGCTATAGGGAGAGGCTGAATAGTCTGGGGCTGTTTTCCCTGGAGCGTTGGATGCTGAGGGGTGACCTTATGGATGTTTATAAAATTAGGAGGGGCATGATGTGACATCATGGTGACAAAGCCCATGCCTGAATGTACCTGGTCATGAACCAGCAATACTATTGACTTCCAGATCTGACTTGGCATCCTTGTTCTCTTATTACAGTTTCAGCAACATCCTGACAAGCGGAGCAGAATCGACTCCTAAATGTCTCCAGTTAATAATTTTCCTTGTGCACCATCATCCACAAATGTGAGGAATATATTAGCGGTTTAAGTCAAGGCTGTCCACATAGCAGCTTCTGATGCTCCTTTCCTATGATGACATAATTCACAGCCTTGTCTTCCCTCCAGCCTTTTTCACAACTATCATCCACCTTATAATCCAGGTGCTGCCCAGTATTTCCCACAGGGTTTGTTACACTCCCCTTATCCACATGTCTAATCATTACTTCCTTCATCCCTTAACTTTTTTTCCAATTGAAACTGCCCCCTACTATCTTTTCCCAACATTTCTGTTATTATGTCTGCCTTCTTTCAAGATATCATCAATTTTCCTCTCAAGCCTTCTGTTTTGTGCCATATGTTCCCTGGCAGGCTAGTGGGTCGGATTTAATGCTGTCACTGCTGTGTTTCAGTTTCAATTCCCAGTCAGTGAAGGTGATTTGCTAAGGCAAATTATTGACCTGGTTAAGAAATTGGCTGATCAGCAGCAGACAGAATAGGGATACAAATATAGCAGAAACGCGGCAGGTCTGGTAGCATACGTGGACAGAAAAACAGAGTTAATGTGTCACATTTAGTATAACTCTTCAATAGAATTTCTAGAAAATAATCTCAAAATGTGAATGGAATGATGACCTTTATGTCTAATGGATTAGAGAACAATATTGAGCAGCTGAAGATATAAAAAGCTGTGGTTGAATGACACCTGTAGTATTGAGAGCTGTTCTGCATACTGGTTGGGAGGAGTGCAACATAAATGTATAGCATTATACTTATCAACTAGGTTTAAATTATGAAGAAAGATTACACAAATTGGTTATATTGCCTGAAATTTATGATGGCTCAGAGGTGATTTGACAGAAGTTTCAAGTTATGAAGCGGAACAGATAAATTAGAAAGAGAAAAACTACTTCTGCTGGTTGGGGAATCTATGACTGAAGTGATGGACATGGTCGACAAATTAATATCAGAACTTTTAGGAGTCAAACTAGAAAATATTTCTGCACACTGATAAGAGCAGTTTGGAACCTTTAGCAACTTACAACCTATGCAAGATCATAACTTTAAGATTGAACTGAGGATTCTGTAAACCAAATATATTAAGCAATGTGAGGCAAAGGCAGGTATCTGGAATTAGTTTGCAGATCAGCCTTGATTTAATTGATTGACAGAACAAGCTGGAGAGTTGGTGATGACTCGGTCTCCTGTTGCAATGATCCAATGGCTAACCACTGTCTTTTCTCTGTTTTCGTTTTCTGCTGAAGTCCCCAGATGGTTTCTTTCCTCTGTGTCAGAAAATTGAGAGTTCAGGTTTGACTCTTGGACTTCAGTACATAATGTACGCTAACACGACTGTTGATTCAAAGTTGTCAAAATATATTACATGAGACAATGTGTTAAATATCTCTTCCTATGTTCCAACATCACCAAAACCCTCATTACAGTTGGTAGAATCTTATTTAAAACATCTGCAATGTCTGACAACGTCACTAAATTTCAAAGTAATCTACTGCATTTTTTTGAGATGATTCTGGGAGATGCAATACAACAACATAAAATATACAAAATAATTAGAAGCTAATTTGGGATAAGAAAGGCTAGTTGACACTTCTATTTCAACCATCCAACATTGTCTTCAACTCACTCACTGCATAATCCAACAGCAGTGAATATTGCAGTTCTGTTTAAAGTTCTTGGCTCCCTGATGTTTCTTTGTTGTGATTGTTTCCAAGGGATCCTAGCCAATTTGTTAGGAAGAGAATAATAGAGACAGCATCTTTAGGTTTGGGAATTTGCTGAAAGCTTTTGGAACCTTCCTTGAAATACTGAATTGAGTAGTAATTACATATGGGTCTGTCTATGGTGTCAATATACAATACTGTGCATTTGTTTATATCGTTGAGACCATTACAGGTTTTGTGGGGTCTAGATTGTAAGTAATCTCTATTTTTGCATCTCTATTGAGGACAATTTATTGGCTCAGGAAATAGATGGTGACATCTTGCAAAATGTCCATATTACAGAGGAGGAAATCCTGGATGTCTTGAAACGGGTAAAGGTGAATAAATCGCCAGGACCTGATCAGGTGTACCCGAGAACTCTGTGGAAAGCTAGAGAAGTGATTGCTGGGCCTCTTTCTGAGATAGTTGTATCATCGATAGTCACAGGTGAGGTGCCGGAAACAGGAAGTTGGCTAACGTGGTGCCACTGTTTAAGAAAGGTGGTAAGGATAAGCCAGAGAACTATAGACCAGTGAGCCTGACGTTGGTGGTGGGCAAGTTGTTGGAGGGAATCCTGAGGGACAGGATGTACATGCATTTGGAAAGGCAAGGACTGATTAGGGATAGTCAACATGGTTTTGTGCATAGGAAATCATGTCTCACAAACTTGATTGAGTTTTTTGAGGAAGTAACAAAGAGGATCGATGCGGGCAGAGCGGTAGGTGTGATCTATATGGACTTCAGTAAGACGTTCGAC
>NC_057732.1:33879539-33892069 GCF_004010195.1 Chiloscyllium plagiosum
TTGGTCAGAGTATTGAGTACAGGGGTTGGGAGGTCATGTTGTGGCTGTACAGGACATTGGTTAGGCCACTGTTGGAATATTGCATGCAATTCTGATCTCCTTCCTATCAGAAAGATGTTGTGAAACTTGAAAGTGTTCACAAAAGATTTATAAGGGTGTTGCCAGGGTTGGAGGATTTGAGCTAGAGGGAGAGGCTGAACAGGCTGGGGCTGTTTTTCCTGGAGTGTCGGAAGCTGAGGGGTGACCTTATAGAGGTTTACAAAATTATGAGGGGCATGGATAGGGTAAATAGGCAAAGCCTTTTCCGTGGGGTTGGGGAGTCCAGAACTAGAGGGCATAGGTTTAGGGTGAGAGGGGAAAGATAGAAAAGAGACCTCCAGGGCAATTTTTTCACACAGAGGGTGGTATGTATGGAATGAGCTGCCAGAGAAAGTGGTGGAGGCTGGTACAATTGCAACATTTAAGAGGTATTTGGATGGGTATATGAATAGGAAGTGTTTGGAGGGATATGTATAGAATGCTGGCAGATGGGACTAGATTTGATTGGGATATCTTGTTGGCATGGACGGGTTGGACCGAAGGGTCTGTTTCCATGCTGTACATCTCTATAACTCTATGACTCTCACCTCAACTTTGCATTTTTATGTAGTTTGTCTTGGCTTAATCAAATTTACAACAGTTCTGGTAGGTTTTGAGAAGATTTGTAGTTCTGGCTGAGGTTCTGGATGTAGATTTGCTCGCTGAGCTTGAAGGTTCATTTCCACATGTTTCGTCACCATACTAGGTAACATCTTCAGTGAGCCTCAAGATGAAGCACTGCTGATGTTTCCTGCTTTTTATTTATATGTTTCGGTTTCTTTGTACTGGTGATGTCATTTCCTGTTCTTTTTCACGGGAGTGGTAAATGGGGTCCGAGTCAATGTATTTGTTGGTAGAGTTCCGGTTGGAATACCATGATTCTCGGAATTCTCGTGCGTGTCTTTGTTTGGTTTGTCCTAGGATGGATGTGTTGTCCCAGTCGACATGGCGTCCTTCCTTATCTGTATGTAGGGATGCTAGTTACAGACGGCCATGTCGTTTTGTGGTGAGTTGATGTTAATGTATCCTGGTGGCTAGTTTTCTGTCTGTTTGTCCAATGTTGTGTTTGTTACAGTTCTTGCACAGTATTTTGTAAATGACAATAGTTTTGCTTGTTGTCTGTTTAGGGTCTTTCAAGTTCATTAGCTGCTGTTTTAGTATGCTGGTGGGTTTGTGGGCTACCATGATGCCAAGGGGTCTGAGTAGTCTCATGGTAGCCCACAAACCCACCAACACACTAAAACTGCAGCTAATGTACAGACAACAAGCAAAACTAAAGTCATTTATAAAATACTGTGCAAGAACTGTAACAAACAGAACATTGATAAACAGGCAGAAAACTAGTCACCAGGATACATGACCATCAACTAGCCACAAAACAACATGACCCTCTCTCACTCGTATCCCTACATACAGATAAGGAAGGACAGCACTTCGACTGGGACAACACATCCATCCTCGCACAAGCCAAACAGAGACACGCACGAGAATTCCTAGAAGCACAGCATTCCAACCGGAACTCTATCTTCAAACACATTGACTCGGACCCCATTTAACACACCCCCTGAGAAAAAGAACAGGAAATGACATCACCATAGGAAATCACATCACCGACCCAATGAAACCCAAATATATAAATAAAAACCAGGAAACATCAGCAATGCTTTGTCTGGAGGCTCACTGAAGATGTTACCTAGTATGGTGAGAAAACATCTGAAAATGAACCTTCCAGCTTAGCGAGCAAACTTACTACAGTTCTAACCAGTTGAAAATTTTGAAAATCATATCTTCAAAAATAATAGCCTCATGACAGCAGTAAAAACACAATTTGTGTTTTGTTTTCCTGAATAAAAGAGAAAAATCATATCCACAAGCTGTTGTTTACAGCTGGGGATGAGATTGGGTTGGACAAAACATTGTAAATTAAGTCACACAAATGCAATATTTAGTTTACATGTTTGGGTTGAAGACTCATTTTGGAACGTAAAAAGCTTGCATAACTTCTAGCCTCGTCCACACTTGCTCATCAGAACTGACATTGGCAAGACAGAGAAGTGACATCATGGAGTATAGTATGGAGTTTTATTGATATTACTTTCCCTCCTCTGCAAACAACCAATTTTTCTGTCACATTTTTACTGTTCTTGAATAATTTATTTCCATCCAAGTCTAAAATAATGTGACTTTGTCATTTTAAAGCCATAGAGATTAAACTACCAGTCTTAAATGGATTTGAATCTTTTACTGAAGAATGCTTCCCTTATGCATTTACTAATATTTATCTTTGAAAGAGTTATCATTTTATGGTTTTTTTTGGTTCAGTAAAGCTATATTTACTTAAGAGAAAAGGGAAGGGTGGAACAAATGGGAAGAGTACTTTAAAAAGGGGTATGCCAAATTTAAGGGAATATAATGAATGATGCCTCAAAATCACAAGTTGGACTTAATTGAACATAATTGGAAAAATTGAAAGGTTTGTCATTCCGTAATGCAATTAATTCTTGTTGACATTGGAAACAACAAAATCTGTCTCAATTTTGAAACATACTATCTCACAAGTAAGTCTTTGAAAAGTGACTAAGGAGTTGTCACAGGCAATTCTTTAGCTATAAATAAAATCTTGATTTCCTCCCATTACTTAATGTTATTACTTACACACTTACTGATACAATAATTTTATTCATTCATGTTAATTATCCCACATGCAAATAGTTTCGGCCTAGCTGTAGAAAACACAAACCTAGCAATGTACAGCATAGAAAAATATCAGTGTCAAAAAGGGTGGTGCAGGTCAGGCAGCATCCGAGGAGCAAGAGAGTCAATGTTTCAGGCTTAAGCCCTCCATCAGGAATGTAGAGGGGGAAGGGAGACGAGAGACAAATGAGGAAATGTAGCTGGGGATAAGGTAGGTGGGAAGGCAACAGGAGGACGCAGGTGGGGAGTAATTGTGATAGGTCTGTGGGGAAGATGGAGCAGATAGGTGGAAAGGAAGATGGATAGGTAGTACAGGTCAAGAGGGTGGTGCCGTTGAAAGGTTGGATCTCAGAGGTGGGGAGATTTGGAAACTAATGAAGTCGATGTTGATGCAGTGTGATTGAAGGGTACCAAGACGGAAGATGAGGCGTACTTCCTCCACCTAGCCCATTGTCTCCAAAACCTCTAGAAAAGAGCTGTCCTGCCTAATTCCAAGTTTCAAAGCTTGATCCATAGCCTTTTAGATTGAGACACATTAGTGTATAGTCAAGCAGTTTTTAAATGGTTTCTGCCAATCCCCACCCACTCAAGCAATGAATTCTACCACTCTCATCTTGTTAGCAATTATCTTAAATCTATGTCCATGGTTATTGGAAATAGGGCCTTGTATTCTATTCACTTAAGTCTCATCTTATAGAGGTGTTACAGCACGGAAAGAGGCTCTTTGACCTAACATGTCCATGCCAGTCATCAAATATCCATTTATTCTGATCTCATTTTTCAGCACCTGGCCCACAGCATTCTATGCTATTTCAAGTGTTTGTCCATATAGTTCTTAAATGTCTTGAGGGTTCCTGCTTCTACTGCTACTTTAGGCAGCAAGTTCAAGATACCCATAAGTCTCTGGGTGAAAAATATTTTCCTCAAATCCCTTCTAAACGTCCTGCTCCTTACCTTACAACTGTGCTCCTGGTTATTCACACCTCAACTAAGAGGAAACCTTTCTCCCTTTCTCCTCTGTCTACGCTCAGAACTTGGAACACCTCAATCATATCCTCCCTCAGCCCTCTCTGCACTAAGGAAAACAACATCTTGTCTCACTTCATTACTGAATCACTCAAGCCCAGGTAATGTCTTAGTGAATCTCTTCTGTGCTCTCTCTAATACAATCACATTCTTATTGTGTGACAACTGGAACTGCACACTGCACCCCAGCTGTGGCCTAACTAATGTTATTTACAGCTCCATAATAACATGCTTGTTCTTGTATTCAGTGCCTTGACTAATAAAGGTAAATATTCCATCTGTTTTATTCACTACCTCATCTATCTATCCTGTTAACTTGAAGGATCTAGAGACATGAGTTCCAATATCTCTCTGGTCCTCTGTACTTCCTACGGTCTTACTATTCAATGTGTCCACCCTTGGCTCACTAGCTTATCCAAAATGCATCACCTCATACTTTTCAGGATTAAATTCCATTTGATACTTTTCAGCCCATCTGATCAGCCTGTCTATATTATGCTGTAGTCTTAGGTTTTCCTGCTCACTATTGAACACGCCACCAATTTTTGTCATCTGCAAATGATCACAGTTCATACATTCACATCTAAATCATTAATGATAACAACATCAGCAAGGGTGTTTGTTGGTTTGCTTGCCGAGCTGGTGGGTTGTCATGCAGATGTTTTGTCACCATGCTAGGCAACATCATCAGTGCAACTTCCATGAAGTGTTGTTGTTCCTAACACTTGATATTTATATGATCTGGTCTGTTAAGGTGGGTGTTGTCAATTCTGGTTTTGTGTATGGGATCTATTTCTGTATGCTTGTTAATGGCAGTCTGGGTTGAAAATCAAGCATCTAGGAACTCTCATGTATGTCTCTGGTTAGCTTGTCCGAGGATGGTTAAGTTGGCCCAGTCAAATTGATGGCACTCCTTGTCGATGTGTATTAAGATGATAGAGAGTTGGTCGTGCTGTTTTGTTGCTAGTTGGTGTTTGTGTATCCAGATTGCTAGTTTTCAGCTGGTCTGTCCAATGTCGTGTCTATGGCAATTGTTACATAGGATTTTGTATAGTATGTTGGTCCTGCAAGTTGTGAGTATGGGGTCTTTCGCCCTTGTAAGTAGTTGATGTAACGTGGCCATGGATTGGTGTGCTACCATGATTCCCATTGGTCATAGGAGTCTGGGTTGTCATTTCTGATTTGTTCTTGATATAGGGTAGGGTGGCCAGTGAATCAGGGCATACAGTACCCTCTTGTCGGATAGGCATCAGTGGGTTCCAGTACCAAAACCTGTGGTCCATTGCTGTAATTATACCCAATAATGTTTCTCATACTTTCTCTTTGCCCTTATGTATGTGAATTCCAATCTGTATTCTATAGTTGACATTAGTCATTGACCCCATACCCTTTGTCATCTAGACAATTCTAGCTTTTGATATCTTTATCTTTTTTCTTCCCTACAGGACAATGTTTGGTTTATACCCAAAGTGACCTCCCCATCTTGAAAGTCTCATTTACTCTTTTGCCGGCCAATCTTCATTTCCAATTCACCTATATCAGATCCCTTCTCAAATCACTAAAGTTGGCATTCTTTCAATTGGGTGTTCTTAGTACTTATGTCAATACTGTACAGTGCAACACCTTATGTATACTAAATGATCATCATTATTTTATAATGGCTTGCATGTGTATAAATTATAAGTCAAGATCAGAGTGGTACTGGAAAAGCACAGCAGGTCAGGCAGCATCCGAGGAGCATGAACATCGACGTTACAGGCAAAAGCCCTTCACCAGGAATGAGGCTGGGAGCCACGGGGGTGGTGAGATAAATGTGAGGGGGGGTGGGCTGGGGAGAAGGTAGCTGAGAGTGCAATAGGTGGATGGAGGTGGGGGTGAAGGTGTTAGGTCGGAGAGGAGGGTGGAACGGATAGGTGGGAAGGAAGATTGACAGTTGGGACAGGTCAGGAGGATGGCGCTGAGCTGGAAGGTTGAACTGGGGTAAGGTGGGGGGAGGGGAAATGAGGAAACTGGTGAAGTCCACATTAATGCCATGTCGTTGAAGGGTCCCGAGGTGGAAGATGAGGCCCAGTACCTGTGGGTGTCCCAGAGATGTTCTCTGAAGCACTCTGCGAGAAGGCGTCCAGTCTCTCCAATTTAGAGGAGACAGCACAGGGAGTAGCGGATACAATAAATGATGTGTGTGGAAGTTCAGGTGAAACTTTGATGGATGTGGAAGGCTCCTTTGGGACCTTAGACGGAGGTGAGCGGGAAGGTGTGGGCGCAGGTTTACAACCCGCCCTCCCATCCTCCTGCCACTGCAAGAATTGCAAAACCTGTGCCCACACGTCCCCCCCTCACCTCCGTCCAAGGCCCCAAAGGAGCCTTCCACATCCATCAAAGTTTCACCTGCACTTCCACACACATCATTTATTGTATCCGCTGTTCCCGAAGTGGTCTCCTCTACATTGGGGAGACCGGACGCCTTCTCACAGAGCGCTTCAGAGAACATTTCCGGGCCACCTGCACTAATCAACTCCACTGCCCTGTGGCCGAACATTTCAACTTCCCCTCCCACTCTGCCAAACTCATGCAGGTCCTGGGCCTCCTCCACCGCCACTCGCTCACCATTTGATTCCTGGAGGAAGGACGCCTCCTCTTCCACCTCCACTCCACCCTCTGACCTATCACCTTCACTTCCACCTCCACTCACCTAATGCACTCTCGGCTACCTTTTTCCCAGCCCCACTCCCCTCCCATTTATACCTCCACCCCCAAGGTCCCAAACTCATTCCTGATGAAGGGCTTTTGCCTGAAACATTGATTTTCCTGCTCCTTGGATGCTGCCTGGCCTGCTGTGCTTTTCCAGCACCATTCTAATCTTGACTCTGATCTCCAGCATCTGCAGTACCAACTTCTGCCTATAAATTATAAATGACAACTGGCACCCCATGAACAGCATTATATTCCTCTCCAGGATGAAAGCTGCAAAACAACGCTTAGGTTCCTCACTTGATGTCACGCAGGAATATTCCTTAGCAACATCTGCACATAGTTAACTGTCCAGGAATGTGGCATTCTATAAGCTGCAGTACATGAAATAAAGTTAATGCATCTTACGTCACTCACCATAGCATGCACCAGACCCAGTCTCAAACTCCACACAAGTACCACATGGATCAGTCCGACAAAACCGGTTTTGGTATGGATTTATGCATAAATTAAATCTTCCCTCAATCTCCTCAGTTACAAAGGAAACAACTCCAGCTGATCCAATCCTTCCTCAGCTAAAACTCTCCAGTCAGGGCAACATCTGTATATAATTCATTTTTATCCTCTCCAGTACAACCACATCCCTTGCTGTAATGTGACCAGAAATGTACACAGTAATCCAGCCAGTCTTTTATGCCAACGCTTTATATACTTTGGCTTAACATTTCTGCACTTGTACATAATAAAACCATAAGAAATAAGGAGAGTAGGCCCTTTTACCCCTTCGAGACTGCTCTACCATTCAATAGGTTCATGGTTGATCTAATATTTCTCACATTTACTTTCCTGCCTTTTTGCTGTAACCCTTCATTCCCCTACTGATCAAGAATCTATTTCTCACAGCCTGAAATCTACACTAGCATTCTGTCCCCACAACTCTCCCACAGTAATAATAGCAAGGAGTTCCAAAGACTCTCAACCTTCCGAGAGAAGAAATTCTTCCTCATCTGAGTCTTAAATTGGTAAACTTTTATTTTGAGATTATGCCCTCTGCTCCTAGACTGTCCCATGAGGGAAACATCCTCTTGGTTACCCTGTCAACGCCCTTAAGAATTCTCTATGTTTCAATGAGGTCACTTTTCATTCTTCTAAATTCCAATTCGTGGTATCCCAACCCATTTAGCCTTTGCTCATAAAATAATTCTTCAATACCAGGGATTATTTGCATATTTAATAAAGGAAACTATTCCTTATACCTTCTCAATCATCTTAGTTACCTGTGTTTCTTATTCAGAAATCTGTGGACAAACAGTCTAATGTGCATCTGCTCCATTTCTCAGTATATTATTTGCCTTGTTTTCCCTTCCCAATTGCATTTACCTTCCATCTCTCCATTTGCCACTTTACTGCGCACCTGATCATTAATAGTCTCCTGCAGGCTATTAATCTGCCTCATTATCAACCCTGCAGCCAATTTTATGTCACTTACAATCTTCTGCATTACGATCCAACATTTTACATTTAAATTGTCAACTGATACCATGAAAAATCCTATAGAATACCACAGGAAACAGCCACAAAGTCACAAAAACACTGGGTCACCACCACCCTTTCTCGTATCAGACTAAGTCTGGATTGAAATCAATTTTCCCATATTTTGGCTAAGTGTCAATTTTGGGAAGCTTCATAAAGGGTTTCTCTCAATGAGCCCTTTTCTCATCCAATTCTCCATGGGTCATCTTATTCAGCATGCACTCTACTCCAGGGCACCACTCTCATACAATCTTGTGTTCAGTAGCAACAGATGTGCAGGACTTTCTGGCATTCAGGCTGCAGGTGCCCAGTTGTACATCATCATTTCAAATGCTGCAAGCCAGAAACTGCCTTTCATAGAAAGTCACTGTGACAAAGGACACGTGAGAGAGGCAAATCGGTGCCCCATTTTGCCTACAGGGTCTGGATGTCCTGGTGGATTTTTCGGGGAAAGCAGGACCAAACCCTTTCCCCTAGACTATCAGAGGACACCACAGTACCAGACTTTCAAGTTGGGATTTTATGCCAGCTAGTTTCCCTCTGGTATCTGGGAGAATTGCAAGCAGCATATCAATGAGACAAGATTAAACAATAACAAAATGTTATTACATGCAAATAGGGCCCTCACTGCTTATTAGTGAGATTCTCAACTAGCTATTGAACCTAAGGGGGAAAATAGGATTTTTTTTTCATAACATTGAGAATCTAATTATTTCCATTTATGCTGTATTCACTGTACTTTCTCGCCATTTTCCACATAGTTCAGATGGGGAAATTCAACCACACTTACTACTTTCCTTTGGCTGACTAGTCTGTTGTATGACTCCTGACAAAAACCTTGCTAATACCCCTGCAGATGAAGTCAAACATATAACCTTCATCCACCCTCTTTGAAACCCCTTTTAAAAATTTAGTCACATCATCTCTTAACAAATCCACATTGCCTTTCCTTAATCAATCACTGCATTTCTAAATGACATTTAATACACTCCCTTAATATTTTTTCCCCTTAATTTCTTAGAGGTTAGCCTGACTATTTTGTTCCAGAGTCTATGGGTGAAATCTTATAGAAACGTACAAAATAGGCACAGGAGTCTGCTTTCTGGGTCTTTGAGTCTGCTCCACCAGTCAATACGATCATGGCTGATCATACAACTCAATGCCTCATATTCACTCTAGTTCTGCTACTGCACCCACCTCCCATCAAGGATCATGATCTACCACTCTCAGTATTGAATGTAACAACATCCCTCACTTACTCTAACCCATGCCAACACCTGACACCATACAATCTCCATGCCTCTGTACAGTCTATTCACTCACTCAGGACAACCCACTACTTATCCCTCTTCTGCACCAGGGCTAAAAGCTATGCCACCCACTTTCATCACACTCAATCACTTCATTTCTCTCATTACAGGAGAAAACAGCCCACAATATGGAAGAAAGAGCCAAAACAGGTGGTGTGCTACCATTATTTGGGTCCTCACCCATGGGGATCCTGACCACCTCAAGTGGCTGATTATCCATGTACAAGCTAGTATCAGAAGTTGCTGCTAACTTATTATGTCAAGGCCCTCTTACTCAAGGTTGTTTCCCTTGAATAGACTGAAGACTGCTGATATCCATGAGAGGTTCCTGGCTTCATGTCTGGACTAAATAGCAAGGCAAAACAGAAGTAATGTGAGCCTAGTAGTTCTGGTTAGGATTACAAAAAGACAGGACTGAGATGTTGTGAACATTCAGCTTTGCTGAAGGTGAAAGATTATTAAGAGAACAAATAGCCCTGAGATGCAGCCTCTAATCAGTGAGAATGGATGACTGTTCCTGTGGGCAGCGTGGCCTTTGGAACTAAATTTCAATGCGAGTTGCCAGTGCATCCCAAAGCACAGCAATGAAGTAAAGAAATATCCTGTATGTCAAAGGGAAAGGTGCCACAAAGGGTCCTGAGGAACTGGTAGATGTCACATGCCACTGTTCACGAAGAGGGGGCGAATGTGGCAGGTATTCTATAATGTGCCCTAGATAGTGTTGCCTGATGTCCAAGATGGTGATATGGAGGAGCCAGCAGTCAGTTGAAGTTGTCAGGTAGACACTGACTTTCATGTTTGGAATTGTTGACATCTAGTTCCCTCACAGCAAGTGGTGGGATTGGCAACTGCATATTAATGAGGCAAAATTTGCAGTTAATGGGACTGTCAACTAGTGGCAGGCTAATGGTAGTGCGAAGGGTGCTATCACTAATGACCTTGAGCCATTAGGGATGGGCAATATCTAGCCAATGACACTCTCATCCTCTGAAAGAATAAAGAAAAACTTGTAATAACGTTCATTAATAGACATCTTGCAATTCCCTGGAAAGAATCTTGTCTTGGTGCCCAGAACTCTGTTTGAAAATGCAATGTGCTGCTCTCAATGTTGAGAAAGACCTCACACAATTTCATAATGATTCTCCCAGATTTCCCACCACAGACCACATAATTTCTTCGCAAACCATCAGCATCTCTGAGGTGGCCAGGTTCTAAAGGCAAATTCAAGCTTGAATGGACATTGGGAGACAGCCCGCTTTGAATCCACTGGAAATGTTTGAAGATGTATTTAATAAAGTTGATAAGATGAAGCCATAAGCTGTGGTTTACTTGGATTTTCAGAAGGCTTTCGATAAAGTCCCACAGAAGAGATTAGCATGTAAAATCAAAGTGAATGGGATCAGGTGCAGTATACTAACATGGATCAAGAGTCGGTTGGCAGATAGGAAAAAGGGGAATAAACAGTTTTTTTTCTGAGTGACAGGCAGTGATTACAGGGATCAGTGGTTGGATTTCAGCTATTTAAAATAGATATTAGTGATTTAGAAGCAAATAAACGTTATATGGCCTAGTTTGCAAGCAATACAAACCTGTGTGGGAGTGTGCTTCAGCATAATTTGGAAAAATTGTATAAATGGGGAAATGCATGGTGGATGAATTATAATGTGGACCAATGTGAGGTTATCTATTTTGGTAGCAAAAACAGGAAGGCAGATTATTATCTGTGTGGTGATTAGATTGGGAAAGGGGAGATGTAATGAGATCTGGGAGTCCTTGTATACCAGTTGCTGAAACTGAGCATGCTGGTGTGGCAGATTGTGAAGATGACCAACTGGTATGTTGATCTTCATTGGACTTCCAGGTGCCTGCCCACAAAGGGCGCCACTGCTGCCTCACAGCGCCAGAGATCCAGGTTCGATTCCAGCCTCGGGCAACCATGCGGAGTTTGCACATGCTCACCGTATCTGCGTGGGTTTCCTCTGGGTGCTCCAGTTTCCTCCCACAGTCCAAAGATGTGCAGGTTAGGTGAATTGGCCATGCTAAGTTGTCGGCAGTGTTCAGGAATGTATAGGTTAGGTGAATTAGTCAGGGAAAATGTAGGGTAATGGGTCTGAGTGGGACACTCTTCGGAGGGGCAGTGTGGACTTGCTGGGCTGAAGAGCGTGTTTCCACACTGGAGGAATTCTAATTCTAAAAGCAAGCAGTCAATTGTCCCTTCTCTGGCATGTCTACGGCAAATGTCATTCACCATGCAGGACAGGTCTAGATGCATACCAGCCACTTAAAAATGGTGCAGCTACTTGGGATGTCCGTCCACTTCATGATATCCCTGCTGTTGTGAGTTTTCCCAGGTACAGTAAATGGTAGAACTAGACTCAAATTGGACAAGACCATTGCCGTGGGGTGGGGTAGGTGGTTAATGAGGTGAGTTTCGAACAAAACGGCAAGAAAAATCACTGACTTTCATGGAGAGAAATCCTGTAAAACTCGAACTTGACACAGCTAAAATGTGACAAGATTCAATGCTATCTCTTGATTAAAGCATTTTATCAGGACCTGGAAACTTAGTAACTTTCAAATGGTACACATCCCTGTCATCTCAGCCATTTTCCTCAGTGTCACAAATGCCAGTCTTCAATCAATCCAATTCACTCCACATGATATCAAAAAACATCTGAAGTCACTGGATATTGCAAGATCTATAGGTGCTGAAGATATTCTAGCAATAGTATTGAACAATTATCCTCCAAAACCAGCTGAGGCCCTAGCCAAGTTGTTGGCATGCAACTGACAAAGTGTAAAATTGCCCCAGTAATCCTGTACACAAAAGGGTAGGCAAATCCAATTTTAATTACTGCCCCATCAGTTTGCTCTCAATCATCAGCAAAGTTGTTGGAGGGAATCCTGAGGGACAAGATGTACATGTATTTGGAAAGGCAAGGACTGATTCGGGATAGTCAACATGGCTTTGTGCATGGGAAATCATGTCTCACAAACTTGATTGAGTTTTTTGAAGAAGTAACAAAGAAGATTGATGAGGGCAGAGCAGTAGATGTGATCTATATGGACTTCAGTAAGGTGTTCAACAAGGTTCCCCATGGGAGACTGATTAGCAAGGTTAGATCTCATGGAATACAGGGAGAACTAGCCATTTGGAATACAGAACTGGCTCAAAGGTAGAAGACAGAGGGTGGTGGT
>NC_057732.1:33892275-33915842 GCF_004010195.1 Chiloscyllium plagiosum
GCTTTCTTTTATTGGTCAGAGTATTGAGTACAGGAGTTGGGAGGTCATGTTGCGGCTGTACAGGACATTGGGTAGGCCACTGTTGAAATATTGCATGCAATTTTGGTCTCGTTCCTATCGGAATGATGTTGTGAAACTTGAAAGGGTTCAGAAAAGATTTATAAGGATGTTGCCAGGGTTGGAGGATCTGAGCTACAGGGAGAGGCTGAACATGCTGGGGCTGTTTTCCCTGGAGCGTCGGAGGCTGAGGGGTGACCTTATAGACGTTTACAAAATTATGAGGGGCATGGATAGGATAAATAGGCAAAGTCTTTTTCCTGGGGTTGGGGAGTCCAGAACTAGAGGGCATAGGTTTAGGGTGAGAGGGGAAAGATATAAAAGAGACCTGAAGGGCAACTTTTTCACCAGAGGGTCGTACGTGTATGGAATGAGCTGCCAGAGGATGTGGTGGAGGCTGGTACAATTGTAACATTTAAGAGGCATTTGGATGGGTATATGAATAGACGGGTTTGGAGGGATATGGGCCGGGTGCTAGATTGGGTTGGGATATCTGGTCGGCATGGACGGGTTGGACCGAAGGGTCTGTTTCCATGCTATATGACTCTATGAGTTGATGGTAGCGTTATGCAGCAGCATTTCCTAATGAGCCTGCTCACTGATGCTCAGTTTGGATTCCACCAGGCCTATACAACTCCTGAATTCTTCACAGCCTTGGTCAAAACATGGCCGTTAGAGGTGAACTACAGAAATGAGGAGAGTGTACCTGACTAGAAGAAAAGATCAGAGGCTAGGACTTCTGTGCAAGGTAACCCACTTCCTGTCACTGTAACAAGTGTTCACCAACGACAAGGCACAAGTCAGGAGCTTGACATTTTCTCCAATTTCTCTGATGGGTGCAGATCCAACAACACTCAAGAAGCTTGACACCATCCTGGAAAAAAACCCTCCTTGATTGGCAGTCCATTCACTAGGAGGAGAAAGTGAGGTCTGCAGATGCTGGAGATCAGAGCTGGAAATGTGTTGCTGGAAAAGCGCAGCAGGTCAGGCAGCATCCAGGGAACAGGAGAATCGACGTTCTGGGCATAAGCCCTTCTTCAGGAATCTGAAGAAGGGCTTATGCCCGAAACGTCGATTCTCCTGTTCCCTGGATGCTGCCTGACCTGCTGCGCTTTTCCAGCAACACATTTCCAGTCCATTCACTACCTTAGTATTCACTTCCTTCACAATAAAAGTACAGTGGCATCATGTGTACCAACTGCAAGATGCCTCACAATAACTCACCAAGGTTTTTTTCAAACCAAACACCTTTGCCACCTGGAAGTACAGGGATCACAGATGCATGGGAAAACTACAACTTACATGTTCCCTGCCAAGTCACACACTTAATTGACTTGTAACTATATCACCCTTCCTTCATTGCTGCTGGGTCAAAATCCTGGAACTCTCCCTCCCCAACACCACTACCCACACCAACACCGATAATAGCACTGTGAACGTCCCTAACAACCCAAAGACTGCAGCAATTCATGAAGGTCATTCACTACCACCTTTTCTAAGACAATTAAGAGTGGCCAATTAAAGCTGGCTGAGCTAACCATGCCCACATCTCATGAACCGATGAAACCATTTGAATATTTTAATATCTTACTATAATTATTCAATTCAATATTTCACATTCCTACTCATTAACTAAATTTTCTTCATTACCCTCAACATTACCCAATTTTTAGTAATCACAGATGCAAAGTATTCTTTAAGAACAATACTCACATTTTATGCCTCACATATAGCTTACCATTTTGGTCTCTTATCAACCCTACACTTTACTCAGTTATCTTCTTGCTGCTGTATATTTCTAAAATATCTTTGGGTTTTCCTAAATTTTACACATCAATTTTTTTCATTGCCTCTCTTTGCTTCCTGATTTCCTTTTTAGTTTTAATTGATCCTTGCACTTTTTAAGACGCTTCTTGGCTTTCTGCACTAATGAGAAAGAGAAATCCCAGAGAGACGGGCATTTTTTGAAGAATTTTGAATATATCAACCACACAAAACTCAAGAAATCCCTTTCTTTCTATCACTGTATAAGCCCTATCCAGCTATTTCCAGTTTATTTTGACCAGATTAATAATGAAGAAGGTTGAGTACAAGTGCAGCGAATATATAAATATCTATTTAGACCATGTCATACAAAATGGAGAAAAAAAAGCAGGGAATTCTGAAAACTATTTATTCCATTAGCCATAACCAGCTGAACACAAATGCCTCGAGATATGCCATTGCACTCTTTTGTCTGCCAACTCATGCAGCTGCTTGCTTGACACTCATTCAGGTTTTCTGTACACAGAATTGCCATCTCATCTTCCACATGGTGTGTCTGCAGCTGGTGCACATTGCATTAACTTCATGGGGTACCAACCCTCAGCTGTGTTGCAAAATGTCCTGTGTGTTAGAATCTTCTTGCCATAAGAACACACCACAACATCTAATTATGTAGAAGATTCCAATCATATTATTTTTCTTTATTTCACTACCAAATCATTAGGTGAACTACCTTAATACCACCAGTAAGTTGAGACATAGTGGATTTGATAATAGCAACTTTTCTGTTCAGGAACACTGTGGACAGCAGCCTTAACAATGTTTACACTATGGTCTCTAAAGTCTATAACATAAGTTTTATTATTTGTACATGGGAGTTTTTGACCTTCAAATGTTTAGATGATATTTCTACTGTAATACCAGTAACGTTTGTGTAAAAGTATGGTGTAACATGTGCGCTCAGCTTTTTAATACCGTTATTAGCAATCGTTGACCCTTTTGAATGTGCTTCAAGCTTGCCAATCAACAACCAAGGATAACATATTCTGCAATCAATCTAGCGTGATACTGGTTAATCAAACATTTAACTGAAAGTAAAATTAGTGAGTTTTCTAAAAGTTTTAAATAAACAGCAAGCATTAAAAATTAGAAAAATTGTTAGAAAAACCTCATAAGGACACAAATATAATCGTAAATGCAATTCACTTCAGATGAGTGAAGAGTTGAGTCAAAGTGCAATTATAACATCTTTAGAAATGGAAATCCAATAAAAGCCTGAGGAAGACTTCTATGGAGGCCAAAGGATAGGATATCCTGGAAATTACACAAATGTACAGAATAAAAACAGACCACATGGTATCTCTTCAGTTTAATTTATCAACATACCCTCCTAAATTCTCGCTCTGAATTTTCTCTGGCTTTCACTTAAATGTGTCCTTTAACTAAGTAAAAAGAAAGAACTGTTGTTTTTAATTTTTAATGAGACTAATTTAAAGCTACTTTGAATCAGACTAACCTGTTTACTCAGAAAGAAAATGCACAAGATGACGTAAAATGATGCATTGATTTGCATGCTCCTTTGTGAACATCCAGAAAAGGAAATAATCAGGATAACAAATTGATAACAAAGACTTCAATATGAACTCCAACAAAACTAGGTTTGCGCAGCAAGGTTTAAAGATATTGCACAAGAGTTGATACATTACAACTTACTGGTTAAAACTCCGTTTTTGTTGTCACTGCAAATGTTTTCTACCTGGCAATGTAAGCTTTGAACACAAAGTATTTTATAGCAATCGGTACAATATTAATCAAGGTGCAGTCTGGTTTCCAAAATTCTGTAGGATCTCTAACGCATTAGATAATAAATCTGACCAGCAAATTATGAAATGAGTTTTGCATTATTAACCCAACTCATGATAAATGTATGCTAAATTCCAGAAGGTCTTAATTTTTGTCATTTGCAAGAATATTAGAATAATTAATGCTTATTTTTTCTGTTTTTCTGTGAAATACTCTGGATGGGAATGAATGGTATAAAATGTAGAGTGGAGAAATTCCTGCAAAACAGTTTAGAGAAATAGTGACTGGTCTGTGCTGGTCTTCCTCCATTGTCTATTTAACCATTTGGGAAACCACATGAAGGTTATAGTGTTGGAACCTAATCATGCAAATATATTGCATCTGTTATTATACCCTATACTACTGCAAGATGATGTGCAGATCAACTGCTCCAGTGTTTGTGATTTCATTACTTAAAATGAAATGAACAGAGGTGTGAAACATTAGATCCACTCTCTTGGAATGTTCAGATTGTGATTAAAATGTCCAATGTTTCCCCTATGACTTTACCCATTGGTGATTTATCATAGAGTCCCAAACCTGTGACTCACTCTCTCCAGGTTGTTAGAAAAGTATAGCATTTTGTAAAACTTTCGTTCAATTAAAAAAAACTGCACAAGTGCTTAAATTAGAAAATTGGTATGCCAGGTACAAACGTTGAAAATATAATAAACTGACCTGATGGTCTCTAGTGGATCCAAGCTCCATATCTATCCTAAACAATGAAAAATATAACTGACATCGCAAGAATTGGTTATCTTTTTGTACAATCTTTGCCTCTTGTTTCGTTTTCCAAGTAACAGAAAGAAGCAGATTGGGTATTAATGAGTAAAGATATTGCTATATAGTAGAGACAATATTGATGAGATGTATCTTTGAGCTTTCTTTCATTATTTGTAAACTAGGCACAAGGGAACACAAAGCTACTTATCTCTGGTTTGGGAGGACAGGGCTAAGAAAAAGAAGAAAACTTGGATTATCCAATTTCAAACTAAATGAATGAGACCGAACCATATGTAAATAACAAAGTAGAATGGAGAAGGTTGAAATGGTGTTAAGGCAAGTTAAACTGCAATGGCAGGATGAGAGGATAGTTACAAAAAGTGAAGTTCAGGATGAATGCTATAAAAGATTTTTTCATGTACTGTAGTGATTAATTAGCTCCTGAAAGTGTCATTCATGGCAATTACTGTAATGTATAAAGAAAATATAAAATATCTTGAGACAATTAGATGATATGGTGTCGATGCCATGGGTTTCTGTGAAGAATAAACTAGCTGGATAACATTGCTTAATAAAGCTGTATTAATCTTTCTGTGCTATAATCTGAGTTTCGCTCAAAATAGTAAAGATACTGATCAGAGTGGCAACAACTCTGGGTTAGGAAAGGTAAAATCATCCTGAATTTTTCACTTGATTGGTACATAGATAGTGCATATGTGGTTACCAAAACGAGTTATTAACACTTGCTATGGATGATGTCCACATGAGCATACTAACATAAGACAACATTGACAAAACAGCCACTAATGTAATCATGCTCTCTAAGGGAATCAATGGCTGAGATAATTACTGGGTAGGAAATGCAGAGAAGTTGAAGTTACAGAGGTCCTGCCAAATTTAATATTGTCCCTCACTGTAGTTCTTTTCTTTCATTTGAATTCTCAACAAATACATCTATAGTTTGCCTAGTGGATGTGTAAACCAGCACCTTGAGACCATGACCAGGCACTTGGTAATCACAAGGGAGGAAGTTATAAAGTCATAGAATCATGAAGTCATGAAATCAGAGAGGTCTCTAAGACAGAAAAAGAGCCTTCAGCCCATCAAATCTGAATCAGCCAAAAATAAACATCTAAATATTCTTATCCCATTTTTCAGCACTTGGTCCATAGCCTGTATACCTTGGCATCGCAAATGCACATTTAAGTACAGAGTCATAGAGATGCACAACATGGAAACACACCTTCGCTATGAGGGCTTCTGCCTCTAACAACATTGCAGGCATGGAGTTCCAGATTTCCATCAACCTCTGAGTGAAAACAGTTTTTCTCACATATCTCTAAATCTTCTGCCCCTTATCTTAAATCTATGGCCCTGGTCACTGATCCCTCAACAAGGGGGAAAAGTTCCTTCCTGTCTTCCCTCTCTGTAGCCCTCAATGTTATACATCTCAATCATGTCCCCACTCAATTTCCACTACTCCAGGCAAAACAACCTTGGTCTGTCCATCTCTCTTCATAACTGAAACTCTCTAGCCCAACAACATCCTGGTAAATGCCATACATCTGGCTGCATCTGTGGAGCAGGTGGGGCATGAATCCAAACCTTCTGGCTTAAGAGCTAAGGAGACCACCACTGTGCCACAAGACCCTATGGATAGAAGTTTATGGTGAGGATGTGGTAATTGTTATAAGTGGAAAGGTAGGCCATGCCCAGCAGGAAAAACTGAAGAATCCCCAAAAGGCTGGAATGCATTTATGTTCCTCTCGCCCAAATGATTGCTATAAAAAAAACCACATCTTCTGCATCTACCGATTCACATCTTCATAATGCTGCTAGATTTCCTGAGCTCTGGAAAACCCATACAGTAACTGGCAAGCTTAGATTTGGCTCCCAGATGCATTGTCAATGGGAATGTCTCAACTCTTCATGATGGATCCCAACATGGCTCAAATGATTCTAGATTTGAGATGCATTCCATGTTTAAAAGCTTCTAACCTCTTCCCCATCATTTAGATTTATTATTGGTGTGAATATGTTCACAAGATGTGTGAAGCAAGAAAACTGGAGAGAAAAAGATGTCCTGCTTTCCATTTAAATTTCTATCCATCATTGATAAAGTCTAGAGAATCACATAAACCAGCATTCAGTTGTCACCAGCTCACACTTGCGTTATATGCTGAAATTCTTGGCAGAAAATGCCCTCCAGAAAAGTAATTTTATTATTGTGTTCTGTACGTTTATTTTTGAGAAAGGCATAATTATTGAGTTGAGTTTTGTATAGCTTTTGGTATAATTGGTATTACTGACTTAAATACAAATACAAACACACCACATGTAACCATTATAGTACATTTCCAACTTTGACTTAAAAATGCTCTGGGATGAAAAGCAGACTGGGTGATTAAATAAAAACAAAAACCACAGGTGGCAGAACAGTCATGCATTCGCTCAAGTGTTACCTTGGAATTTGGCCAAAAAGATATAATTTAGTGAAATGTAAAACTGGAGATTAAAACAATTTTTATATTTCTTAATTACATTTCATATACCATTTCCTCTGGCTCCATGGGAAACCAATGTATTCAAATGATAACGCAATACTGACATCGACTACATATATTACCATAAAGAGGCAACTAAAAAGCAGACATAGAGGAACCATGGAAAAAAAATCCTCTTTTATTCAAGCCAGTAAGAAAGAATGGACAAGCTCAATGCTGTGACATCTGCAAGCAGGAACCAACAAGGAAGATACCACTGATAAAAATGGACAGCCTTGGAAAAATCTTGGATAAATAAAACAATCAATATCCTGTGGTGCCAGTTATGAAAAGCTTTCTATAAACATTTCACAGGAACTATATTGGACAAAAACTGACAGCAAGTCAAATAAGGAGCGAGTAAGACAGGTAATCAAGAGCTTTGTCAAAGAAAGGAGAAACATACATGGAGGTAACTATAAAGCTTAGGGCATAGACAGTTACTTAAGAGTTTGATTAAAATGGATCCATCTATCATGATTATTGATGGCTATCATGGTGAAGTAGTAAATTATGTGATGGGAACTTTTCATTATAAGAAACAATCTGCCACCTTTAGCACTCAACAGCCATTACATATGGAGCTGTTATCTTATGATTAGGAGTGGTTTTGAGTATTTGTGCACTATGTAATTTGAATTTTGTTTGCTGTTTTTAATATGGAAAAATGATATTGAATTCCATCCCATGCACAGCTGCAATTGATTGTTAAAATGGTAACTAGTGGAATTTAAATTCAGGAAGTAATTCTGAAATATAAAGTTGTAATGGTGGTGACAATGACAACTATCATCCATTGCTCTTAAAAAAAATCTGGTTCAAGAGTGCCGTTTTGGGAAGGGAATCTTTTGTTCTGAGACATCGTGTGACTCTAGACACACAGCGATGTGGCATATTCTTAATGGCATAGCAAATTACCTTGTTTGAAGAGCTTTCAGGGATGGACAACAAATCAGCAATAGCTTCATCCCATGAATAGAAAAAAAATACTGCTGAAGTAGATTTCCCGTTCTGATTTTTTTTTCATCCTGTCACTTCAATGTTGGATTATTTTTGCTTATTGCTGGCTTCAATGGTGAACCTAAGAGAAGGTACGGATGGATATTCCATTGTGAGTTCCAAGTGAAATATGTAATTAAGGAAACTATTTTTTTAAGAGCCCAACAAATGCAAGTGAAGCTGTTACCAAGATGCTTGGCCACTCTGATTGCTAACCTGGAACCTGTTCATCATAAGGACATGTGAACCCACAAATTAGGTGCAGAAGTAGGCAATTCAACTCTTCAAGCCATTGTCAATCTGACATTAGATAAAATCACGGATATTTTAGAAGAGACCTGTATTCACAATTGTAGTTGCCAAAAGCTGTACCATCTGCTGCATAATAATCTGCATTCAACACTGGATCAGACACAATTCTTACATTAAGTGTGACAATAGCAGGTCACAATACCATTTTGCTCCTAGTTGCTGTGGGTTTTATATGTCATGTCAGATTATTTGCTGCGAATACATGTAGCAAGGAAGGGAGAACTGATACTTCTATAAGAACAATTTTTTTTTAATCTTTGGAAAGATGAATCATCTGTACAGGATACATCTGCCTAACAGGGTTGTCAGGGTTTTCTCAGTGAGTCAATACTTCTACCAATTGTGAAGTTTTACAATTTTGTTGCTAAGGAACCTTATCAACATATGGCATTTGGCCCCTGGATTCTTAATCATAAATGTTTCAGAAGAAACATAAGCTATACTTTTGTGACTTTATTGCAGGTTTGTTTTGCACTAATGCTTTATCAAAGAGCACAGCTCAAGTTTTGCACTGCATTCTCAGGAATGTTCCTACAAGCTTCACAACAGAGTGATAAATTGTGTATCCATGTCTGCAGTTTATGACACAATTATCTTTAAAAAGTCCCTTGCATAATTAAAATATTCTTGGCGTATCACCAAAGTAAAAAAAAAGCAGAAACTATTATTCCACAAAAACTACAAGTTCAACTATTTAAGTAGTGTTTATTCATTTACTATTTAATGTCATATTTTTGTTCCCTCCCTGCTATTGGAACATCACACTAATTGATCCAGTTTCTTCTATATTCACAAGTTAAATTTTGGAGACAGTTGCCATACTTTTTCCGTCTTCCTTTGGTTCATGGGTGGCACGAGAGGACTGGAGAATTGCAAATATTACATGCTGAACTTTTAAAAAAAACAAAGATAAGCCCAACAATTACAGATCTGTCAACTTAATTTTTTTGGTGGAAAAGCTTCCAGAAATAATAATTCTGAATAGAATTAATAGTAACACAGACAATTATGGATTATAGAGTCAAACAGTCAGAGTTGTACAGCATGGAAACAGACTCTTTGGTTCAACTTGTCCATGCCAACCAGAAATCCTCAATTAATCCAGTCCCAAATGCCAGCAATTAGCCCATTCCTATTAGCTCTGAACCCTTCCTATTCATGTATCCATCCAGATGCCTTTTAAACGTTGCAATTGTAAAAGCCTCCACCACTTCATCTAGCAGCTCATTCCATACACGCACCACCCATTTGCGTGAAACGTAGTCCCTTAGGTCCTTTACATCTTTCCCCTCTCACCCTAAACCTATGCCCTCCAGTTCTGGACTCCCGAAACCCAGGGAAAAGACCTTGTCTATTTACCCTATCCATGACCTCATGTTTTTGTAAACCTCTTATAAGATCACCCCTCATCCTCCGACGCTCCAGAGAAAACAGCCCCAGCCTATTCCCCATTAAGGAAATCCAACATGGATGGCTAAGAAAATTTTATTTAACTAACATGCTGAAGTTTTTTCAAAGGTAACTGATAACAATATGCTTTACATATAACAAGCAAAAACGGAAAGTGCTGGAGAAACTCAGCATGTTTGGCAGCATCTGTGGAGAAAAAAAAACAATTAATGTTTCCAGTCTCGTGACCTTCTTCAGAATTTCTGAAAAGAAAACTCTCTATATCTGTTCAGGATGAAATCTATTTTTCTGTTGAAATAATGATTGAAAGAAGACTTCACAGTAAACCATGCATGATTTGTGACTTAATCATACATATCAGAACACCAAAGAAACAGATTACAGAACAAGCTACATACAATGCTTTTGTTTTCAAAGAATAACCCTTTGACCAAAGTGTTCAGAAAATCAAACGCTGCAGGTAAGTCTTTTTTTCATATTTTTCTGAAGGACAGTGTGTGGTGTGTTTCTATTTTGGGGCCATTTCAGAGGATTAGCATTTATATTTTGCTACTTCATTTGCCAGTGTATATTAGTCAAATATTATATCTTTATTGAACAGAGTTTGTTTTGATAATAAGCACATAAAGCTAGTTATTAAAGCTTTTTGTTTAAAAACCTGACACAGATAAGGTACTTAATTGGTCATCTTGGTGACTGGAAGAAGTATTTTTATTTAATGTTAAGTACCTGTGCAAAGTTTGTGAAGATTTGTAGCTCAGGTTGAGGTTTAGGGTGTAGGTTTGCTCGCTGAGCTGTAGGTTTGATATCCAGGCGTTTCATTACCTGGCTAGGTAACATCATCAGTGGCGACCTCCAAGTGAAGCGAAGCTGTTGTCTCCTGATTTCTACTTATATGTTTGTCCTGGATGGGGTTTCTGGGGTTTGTGGTGATGTCATTTCCTGTTTGTTTTCTGAGGGGGTTGATAGGAGGTATCTAGATCTATGTGTTTGTTTATGGCGTTGTGGTTGGAGTGCCAGGCCTCTCGGAATTCTCTGGCATGTCTTTGCTTAGTCTGTCCCAGGATAGATGTGTTGTCCCAGTCGAAATGGTGGGTTTCTTTTCATCCATGTGTAGGGCTACGAGGGAGAGAGGGTCATGTCTTTTTGTGGCTAACTGGTGTTCATGTATCCTGGTGGCTAACTTTCTTCCTGTTTGTCCTACGTAGTGTTTGTGGCAGTCCTTGCATGGAATTTTGTAGATGACGTTGGTTTTGTCCATGGGATGTACTGGGTCTTTTAAGTTTGTTAGTTTTTGTTTGAGAGTGTTGGTGGGTTTGTGTACTACTAGGATTCCGAGGGGTCTTAGTAGTCTGGCTGTCATTTCTGAAATTTCTTTGATGTATGGTAAGGTGGTTAGGGTTTCTGGCTGTGTTTGGTCTGCTTGTGGTTGGTGATGTCATTTCCTGTGGTGATGTTTTTCCTGTGGTGAAGTCACTTCCTGTTCCTTTTCTCAGGTGGTGATGGATGGGGTCTAACTCAATGTGTTTTTTCATAGAGTTCCAGTTGGAACTCCGATATCAGGGTTCTTAGCAGAGGCAGTAATGCAGAGACTTCAGCAAACAGCTCTGCCAACCATCCAATCTAAACTCTGGGTCTGCTACGTGGATGACACCTTTGTCATCACTAAATGAAACAAATTAGAGGAAACCTTCAAGACCATCAATAATACCCTTACTGGCATAAAATTCACTAAAGAGGAGGAAAACAACAACAAACTGCCATTCCTAGATGTCACAGTAGAGCGAACAGCCAATGGGAAACTTCAAACCAGCGTCTACAGAAAAACAACACATACAGGCCAAATATTGAACTACAGAAGCAATCATCCGAACACCCACAAAGGAAGCTGCATCAAAACATTATTTCAATGAGCCAACACACACTGCAGCATAAAGGAACTACGCAGAGCAGAGGAAAATCACCTGTACCGTGTATTCAAAAAGAATGGGTACCCAAAGAACACAGTCCGCCAATTTCTCAACAAGAAACCCAAACAAGCAGACAAAACACATCCAGAAACCCTAGCCACTCTCCCCTACATCAAAGACATCTCAGAAATAACTGCCAGACTACTCAGACCCCTTGGCATCACGGTAGCCCACAAACCCACCAACACACTAAAACAGCAGTTAATGAACTTGAAACACTCTATACAGACAATGAGCAAAACTAATGTCATTTACAAAATACCGTGCAAGGACTGTAACAAACACTACATTGGACAAACAGGCAGAAAACTAGCCACCAGGATACATGAACATCAACTAGCCACAAAAATATATGGCCCTCTCTCACTAGTATCCTCACATACAGATGAGGAAGGACACCACTTCGACTGGGACAATACATCCATCCAAGGACAAGCCAAACAAAGACACGCATGAGAATTCCTAGAAGCATGGCATTCCAACTGGAACTCTATCAACAAACACATCGAGTTAGACCCCATCTACCACCATCTGAGAAAAGGAACAGGAAGTGACTTCACCACAGGAAATAACATCACCAACCCAAAGAAACCCAAACCTATAAATAGAAAGCAGGAATTTTCAGCATTGCTTCGCGTGAGGTCCACTGAAGATGTTACCTAGTAAGGTAACAAAACATCTGGAAATGAACCTTTCAGCTCAGTGAGCAAACCTACATCCAATTCCACTTGCCTTCTTAATCACTTGTTTTACCTACATACCAACTTTCTATGATTCATGTTCAAGGATCCCCAGACCCTCTAGACCACTTTGTCCTGCAATCTCTCTTTATTTAAATGACATATTGGTTTCAGTGCTTCCTGTAGAAATGAGCAAGTTCACATTTACCCAAGTTACATTCCTTCTGCTGTGTTGCAGAAAATCCTCCAGCACATTAACATCCTTCTTCTCTCTGAAGCACGTTAGCTTCCAATTGCCAAGCCCATAGATGATTGTAAAGTGAACCTGGGGTGAAAGAAAACAGTCAGTTGACAAAGAGATTCATGAAAGCCAGATGATAGGAGAGGGTAAAAACTGTCCCAAAATGGGCAAAAGTGTTTGCCTTCCCAGGAACTTGAATTTGGACATGCTTTGGATTGGGGGTCCTCGAGAGAATGTAGTGGAGAATCGGTGATTGAAACAAACTGGGGAGATGGACTGCCAGATTTGTGTATTTGGGAATTTATTTTTCCATTTCCTATTCCTTAGTCTATGCCATTAAATTGTAGTTATGCTGGGAAAACACTTGGGAAACACTGCCTACTCTCGCAAAAATTGAATAAACTGTGGATGCTGTAAATCAGAAACAAAAATAGAAATTGCTGAAAAGCTCAGTGGGCGTGGCAGCAACTGTGAAGAGAAATCAGAGTTAACACTCCTCTCTCCAATGGGATTTCTGTTCCAATCTTATTTTTTGTCCATCACCATTAATTTCGTTGTTACCCCTGGATTTTGATCAGGTATTTGCTAAAACTCATTTCCACATCCTCATCACATTCCTCAGTGACTGCCTCCAATTCAGACTCCCCCACATGGATTCCAATTCGAGTTTCATCCTTCATGCTTTGAATCCACCCACGATCATAGGTATCTTCGTGATATTGAACATTCCACAGACAGCTGCTCTCGCCGCATCCTGAGATCCATACTCAGTGCCTTGTGGCATCATATGCTCGCTCTCCAACAGCATCCCATCATGCTGGCTCAGGGCTGCATCAGTCCCCAGTTCCACTTCATCTTCTGGCTCATTCGATGTTCTAACAAGAAACTTTTTCTTTTCCTTTCAGGCATTAAGACACACAAGATCCAACAACTTTGGGATACCTCTCCTCCCCTTCCCTTCCCTTTGATTCCATCCTCTCCCCCAACTTCATCTCCTGTTGTGTATTCACCATCACTCCTGACCTTCCGATGTCCCATGGTGAATGTTTTGTACTCAGGTCTCAGTTTTATCCCTCTGTGACCCCACCTTAATGAATTTTGAGAACCCAGTTCTGAGGAATGGTCACTCAACCTGAAATGTTAGCCCTGATTTCTCTTTACAGATACTGCCAGACCTGCTGAGATTTTCCAAAATTTATGTTTTTGTTACTACCTACTCCAACTGAATGAACCCAGAATTAGCCTTAATCTGGAAAGAAACCTAAATGTTAACAGCCAACCTGGCTCTAGTCCAATTAATCTCTAAACCTAACCTCTCACTCTGATTCTAAATATTCAGTCCAAGGTCCAGGGTAGCCTTTGCTGCGTAAATGTCCATTACCCGAGTATCATAATCCATGGCTTGGGAAGCCCTGGTGTTATGATAGTGGTAAGAATTGTGTGGGACAGTATTTGAACAAAGGGATGTGGGGTGGAGGTTCATAGTTCCTTGAAAGTGACTTCACAGGTAGACAGGGTGGTGAAGGTGCTGTTTGGCATGCTTGCCTTCATTAGTCAGAGCATTGCATACAGGAGTTGGGACATCATGTTGCGGCAGTACAAGACATTGGTGAGGCCACTTTTAGAATATTGGGTACAACTCTGGTCGCCTTGCTATAGGAAGGATATAGAAAAAAATTACAAGGATGTTGTTGGAATTGGAGGGTTTGAGTTATAAGGAGAGGCTGGATAGGCTGGAACAATTTTCTGTGGAGAGTCGGAGGCTGAGGGGTAACCTTATAGTGGTTAAAAAATCATGAAGGGCATAGATAAAGTGAATAGTCAGGGTCTTTTTCCAAGGATAAGGGAGTCCAAAATTACAAGGCACAGGTTTAAGATGAGAGGGCTAAGATTTAAAAGGGATCTGAGGGGCATCTTTTTCACATAGTGGGTGGTACATGCTTGAAATGAGCTGCCAGAAGAACTGGTGAAGGCTGGTACAATTACAATATTTAAAAGGCATTTGAACAGGTACATGATTAGGAAAAGTTTAGAGGGATATGGGCCAAGCACAGGCAAAGTGGACTAGTTCAGTTTAGAATACCTGCTCAGCATGGACGAATTGGATGGAAAGGTCTGATTCCGTGCTGTATGACTCAAGTAACTAAGAAGAGAAAATGAGGTCTGCAAATGCTGGAGATCAGAGATGGAAATGTGTTGCTGGAGAAGCGCAGCAGGTCAGGCAGCATCTAGGGAACAGGAGAATCGACGTTTCGGGCATTAGCCCTTCTTCAGGAAGGGCATTAGCCCTTCAAGTAACTAAGACCCATGCTGCCCATGCATCCCAAATGTACTGATAAACCTAACCCTCAGTGAGAAACTTATTTTCACCAAGGCTCCTGAGACAGTATCTTCCAAACACATGATCATAACCATCTAGAAGGACAATGGTAGCAGCTACATGGGAACACCACCATATAGCTTCAGTTAACTGAACAACAGTCTGAAGGGTCCCTGGACCCAAAATGTTAACTCTGGTTTCTCTCCACAGATACTGGCAGACCTGCTGAATTCTTCCAGCAATTTCTGTCTTTGCTTGAGATTTTCAGTGTCTGCAGTTTTTTTCTTAAACATTAATGCTCAGCCTAACAAACAAACACCATCAACCTTGCACCCAACGTGAACACACCTAACCTTATGTCAACAAAAATTGGTGGTTGGGTAAATAGTGACGAGGATAGCCTTAGATTGCAGGAGGACATAGATGGGCTGATCTGACGGGCTTACCAGTAGCAAATGGAATTCAATCAGAATAAGTGTGAGATGATGCACTTGGCCAGGACAAACAAGGCAAAGGCATGATGAGTAGCACCAAAGATCAGAGGGACCCTGGTATGCATATCCATCATCTTTTACTATTGGGGGACAGGGAGATAAGTGGTTAAGTACGCATTAGGATATCTAACATTATTCGTCTAGGCATAGACATTTAGAACAAGGAAGCAACGTTGGAACTGTGTAAAATGGTGGTTAGGTTACAGCTAGAGTATTGTGTGCTATTCTGGAATCCACATTATAAAAGAGATGTGATTGCACTGGAGAAGATGCAGGCGGGATTTATCAGCACGTTGCATCAGTTGGAGAGTTTTCGTTATTAAGGGAGATTAGACAGACTGGGGTTATTTTCCTTGGAGCAGAACAGATTAAGGAGGGACACAACTGAGATGTACAAAATTATGAGAGGCAAGATAAGGTCGACAGAAAGGATTTTTTCCTCATCGTGGAGGGATCAATGACCAGGGAGGCAGAGATTTTAAAAGTTTAACATTTAAGAAGTACATGTGCACATATATATGTAGGTCCTTTGCTCCTGCATTCCGACATGGGCATATGTCTAAGCTGAGATGTTAGAAAGAATTTAACCACCTCTTTTTCAAAACAAATTTCTGTTGTGGTTAAATGTATTTGTTTGGGAAACATCATTGCTCATATTCAAGTTCACCCAATTCCATTTGAACACCAATATTTCAGTTTCTTATAATCTAAAACATGATGGGCTGAATCTTAGTTATTTATAGAGATCTTCGCCTTGAGGTCTTCTATCTTATCTCATCATATCTGACCAAATTCTCCTCCATTAAATCGTACCCAACTCCCTTTGCCTGTGTTATGTCCGATTCCAGCCCATCATGTCATGTGCTGCTCCCAGAACAACTTGCTACTCATGGTTATCTGCTGAAAGATAGGAAAACCTTGTGCCCATGCCATCATTGAAAGGCTACTGTGCACCTGGACAAGGGTTGGAAATCCAATATTGCCCCTCACTGGCAATATCATGTCACAGCAGCCACAAAGCCCATGGCACATAGCCTGGCAGCATGGTTGACACTTCCTCGCACATACAGCCTGGTCATTGCTTAATCATTACAATACACACTTCACCTATCTGGAAGAGCATCCTATCTGAACACCTTCTCCAAATCACTGCTACTCAAGCTCATTGTTGAACCTCAGTTTGCCACTGTCCAGTATCACAGAATCTCTACAGTGTTGTTATGAAGGTGGGATGTACTGTACCTTTAAGAAAGTTAAAAGCTTGCAGTACTACCTGACAGCACCAAGTGTTTTGATCAAGATACAATGTAACCTTTTGGTCCAGCAGCTAGTGTATCTGGTTGCCTGGAGACAAAAACAAATTTGAATTAGGCCAATCAGTTTCAAGTGTACTCACAAAAAAACCAAACTCCAATCAAGTTTGAATTTAGTATTTAGACAATATTAGAATTTAGACAATATTAAAAACCAATGAAATAATCCAATACTTTGGGGTACAAGAGCGAGAAAAGTTGAACAGTTGGGGGAGAACTGCCAAGTCACCAGCATGTACAAACTGCCCGAAACACAGCTCTCTTAAAGGTACATTTATCTATCAATGATCTGTTAAAGAGAAATCCTAAGAAAATCTCCAGAGGAAGACACAAAGACACAACCAGCAGCCTGGTTTTGAAACTTGAATTTTTGGTAAATCTTAATCGGGGTTTTATTGGACGTGTTATAGAAGGGAAAGTAAATGTTAAGTTAGAAGAAGGAGTTGTAAATAGTTGTTAGTTAATCATTCTCTATTACACTTTAAGAAATAAAGCTGTTAATTTTTACTTTAAATAGTTCTTGGCCTCTTGAATTTCACAGATTACTGCACAGGGTAAATCTTTTCTATGTTGCTGGTTTAAATTAGCCGGGGGGGGGGAGGGGGGTTAACCCCAAGTCGTAACAATTTGGAAGCAGGCCATTTCATCCATCAAAGAGCTTCCCACCCCTACACTTTCCCTATAACCCTGCATTTCCCATGGCTAATCTAACTAGTTTGCACATTTCTGGACACAATGGACAATTTAGCTCTGCCAATCCACTTTACCTGCACATCTTTGGCTATGGGAGGAAACCAAAGCACCCAGAAGAAACTCATGCAGACATGGGGAGAATATGTAAACTTCACACAGACAGTTACCCAAGGCTGGAATCGAACCCAGGTCCCTGGTACAGTGAGGCAGCAGTGCTAACTACTGAACCACCATGCCGCCAGTAGGAACGTCACATATAGACAAGCAAATCGATCAATTCCAAACATGTGCTTTTGTTCACAGAGAGCAAAAGGAACACAAACAAAACTAAAAGAGTCTGATGTTCACCCACAATGCAAACCATATGCTGGCATGGTGACCAACTACAACTTTATAGACCATGATTGCTTTTCAGATTGGAGGCCCATGACAAGTAGCGTGCGACAAGGATTGGTGCTGGGTCCACTACTTTACATTGATATAAATGATTTAGATGTGAATGTAGGAGGTATAATTAAAAAGTTTGGAGATGTCACCAAAAGTTAGAGATGTAGTAGACAGCGAAGAAGGTTATTTCAAAATACAACAGGATCTTGATCGGTTAGGCCAATTGGCTGAGGAATGGCAGATGGGATTTAATTTTTATAAATGTGAGGTGCTGCATTTTGGAAAGGCAAATCAGGGCAGGAATTATACACCTGGGTAGTGTTGCTGAACAAACAGACCTTGCAGTGCAGGTTCATAGTTCTTTGAAAATGGAGTGTCAAATGGATGGGATAGTGAAGAAGGCATTTAGTATCCTTTTCTTTATTTATCACAGCATTGAGTATAGGAGTTGGGAGATCATGTTGCGGCTATACAGGATATTGGTTAGGCCACTATTGGAATATTGTGTCCAATTCTGTTCTCCCTCCTATAGGACGGATGTTGTGACACTTGAAAGGGTTCAGAAAAGATTTACAAGGATGTTGCCAGGGTTGGAGGGTTTGAGATATAGAGAGAGGCTGAATAAGCTGGGGTTGTTTTCCCTGGAGTGTCAGAAGATGAGGGGTGACCTTATAGAGGTTTATAAAATCACGAGGGGCAGAGATAGGGGAAATAGACAAGATCATTTCCCTGGATTGGGCGAGTCCAGAATTTGAGGGCATAGTTTTAGGGTGAGAAGGGAAAGATATAAAAGGGACCGAAGGAGCGATTTTTTTTCACGCAGAAATGCATGGAATGAGCTGGATGGGTACATACATATGAAGGGTTTAGAGGGATATGGGACTAGATTAATTTAGGAATTCTGGTCTGCATGGACAAGTTGGACCGAAGTGTCTGTTTCTATGCTGTACATCTCTATGACTCTATGATCGCCTGTAACAGCCAGCTCTCATGTATTGGAAACGGGTGTCAAGGAGGTCCCATTAAGCTTCAATAGACTGACACAGCTCAGCTCTGCAATAAACAAGGACAGCTTCCTTCTCTCCAGTATTCTCATCCAATTCTTCCTCCTTAGAAAACTGTTCTTGTTCACCCAGTTCTTCTGCATCCACACGTCACCTTATTGCCTGCTGCAATTGTGCAGAGCGCACCATGGCAGGATGATGTAGGAAAGTCCGTCCAGACTATACTGGTAGCATCCTATCCACCCCCAACTGGTCCAAGCAGCCAGACCACATCTTCAGCATTCTGATCATCTGCTCCTCTATGGCCATTTGAAGGAGGTTGTGCAATGTTGTCATGAGCCATAATCACAGTGGGTATCCTTTGTCTACCAGCCACCAATTTTGTAAGGCATCTGAACCCTCAAATGTACCAGAACGCTCCAGGATGTAGGAATCATGGGAGTTCTAAGGTAGTGAGCAAATATCTCCAGGAAGAGGCAACACGGAGCACAGATCACTGGAGCTATAATCAAATAGAACCCCTCCCTACTGATTAATTCTGTAGTGTTTTCATTTGACCCTCTCAGTAACACATGTGTGCAGTCGATGGCAACCTACACCTTGCAGGAAGAATCAGTTATGTTCCTGAATCCTCATGTCCAATGCTACAGCATTGATCTCATCATGGGGGGCCAAAAATGAACTTGTATGACCTGCACAGGTGGTCACTGTCATGATGCATTTGTGGAGGCATGACTGAGGAATCTCACATAGGTTACCCATTGAACACTGAAATGAGTCAGTCACATGGAGGTTCAACGCAGCTCTCATCTTCACAGCCATAGGAAAGGGTAGTCTCCCAATCCTGCAGTCCTCAGGTGCCACTCCAGCAGGTAGTATAGTTCTTCACAATGTCCCAGGACAAATGAAGCCTGTGCCATGAAGAGATTGTCAAGACTGTATCTTTTTATTTTTCTGTACTTTTGAATGGAAAAAGTACTGTTCTAAAAACCAAGGATTATTAAAGGATTTTTGCACTTTTTAAAAGCAAGTAACCTAAATCATTCTAGTAATGCTCACACAGCTGTTTGTTCAAGCAGTAATGAAAGTCTAGTTTGCAGATGAGCTGGAGCCAAGGGCATATATAAATAGAGCTTTGGATGGCAATAATTAGCTGATTAGTCTGTGAACTCGTGTTCAATTATTGATGACAAAGGCCTTCTGCCTGACAACAACTATATGATGGGCTCCCAGATAGGTGAATAGGTTGGAGCTGTACAGAGAGTTGTGAACACAGCCCGGTCCATCATGCAAACCAACCTCCTATTCATTGACTCCATCTATATTTTCTGCTGCCTTGGAAAACAACCAACATAATCAAACAGTCCTCCCACTGCAGTTATACTCTGGATGTAAGTTTGCTCGCTGAGCTGGAAGGTTCGTTTTCAGACGTTTCGTCACCATACTAGGTAACATCATCAGTCAGCCTCCGGTGAAGCACTGGTGGTAGAGCCCACTTTTTATTTATGTGTTCAGGTTTCCTTGGGTTGGTGATGTCATTTCCTGTGATGATGGTACTTCCTGTTCTTTTTCTCAGGGGATGGTAAATGGGATCCAAGTCAATGTGTTTGTTGATAGAGTTCCAGTTGGAATGCAATGCTTCTAGGAATTCTCGCGCACGTCTCTGTTTGGCTTGTCCTAGGATGGATGTGTTGTCTCACTCAAAGTGGTGTCCTTCCTCATCTGTATGTAAAGATACTAGTGACAGTGGGTCACGTCTTCTGTGGCAATTTGATGTTCATGTATCCTGGTGTTTAGTTTTCTGCCTGTTTGTCCAATGTAATGTTTGCAACAGTTCTTGCACAGTATTTTGTAAATGACATTAGTTTCACTTGTTGTCTGAATAGGGTCTTTCAAATTCATTAGCTGCTGATTTAGTGTCTTAGTGGGTTTGTGGGCTATCATGATGCCAAGAGGTCTGAGTAGTCTGGCAGTCATTTCTGAAATGTCTTTCATGTAGGGGAGAGTGGCTAGGGTTTCTGGACATGTTTTGTCTGCTTGCTTGGGTTTGTTGCTGAGAAATCGGCAGACTATGTTCATTGGGTATCCATTCTTTTATGCTTAGGTACACATGACAATAAATGAAATTAAATCAACCTATTTGGAAAGGCAAGGACTGATTAGAGACAGTCAACATGGCTTTGCGTGTGGGAGATTGTGTCTCACAAACTTGATTGAGTTTTTTTGAAGAAGTAACAAAGAGGATTGATGAAGGTGGAATGGTGGACATGGTCTATATGGACTTCAGTGTGTGTTCAACAAGGTTCTCCATGGGAGACTGGTTAGCAAGGTTAGATCTCATGGAATATAGGTAGAACTAGCCATTTGGATACAGAACCAGCTCAAAGATAGAAGACAGCGGTGATGGAGTGTTGTTTTTCAGACTGGAGGCCTGTGACCGGTGGAGTGCCACAGGGATCGGTGCTGGGTCCACTGCTTTTCATCATTTATATAAATGATTTGGATGTGAGCATAAGAGATATTGTTGGTAAGTTTGCAGGTGACACCAACATTGGAAGTGTAGTGGACAGCGAAGAAGTTTATCTCAGATTGCAACAGGATCTTGATTAGATGGGCCAATGGGCTGGGAAGTGGCAGATGGAGTTTGGTTTAGATAAATAAGAGGTGCTACATTTTGGGAAAGCAAATCTTAGCAGGACTTATACACTTAATGGTAGGGTCCTCAGGAGTATTGCTGAACTGAGAGACCTTGGTGTGCAGGTTCATAGCTCCTTGGAAGTGGAGTTGCAGGTAGATAGGATAGTGCAGATGGCGTTTGGTATGCTTTCCTTTATTGGTCAGAGTATTGAGTACAGGAGTTGGGAGGTCATGTTGTAGTTGTACAGGACATTGGTTAGGCCGCTGTTGGGGTATTGGAAAGATGTTGTGAGACTTGGAAAGGTTCAGAGAAGATTTACAAGGATGTTGCCAGGGTTGGAGGACTTGAGCTATAGGGAGAGGGTGTGTAGGCTAGGGCTATTTTCCCTGGAGTGTTGAAGGCTGAGGGGTGACCTTATAGAGTCAAAATCATGAGGGGCATGGATAGGATAAATAGATCATGTCTTCCCTGGGGTGGGGAGAGTCCAGAACTAGAGAGCATAGGTCTAGGGTGAGATGGGAAAGATATAAAAGAGACCTAAGGGGCAGTCTTTTCACGCAGAGAGTGGTACGTGTATGGAATGAGCTGCCAGAGGAAGTGGTGGAGGCTGGTACAATTGCAACACTTAAAAGGCATCTGGATGGGAATATGAATAGGAAGGGTTTGGAGGGATATGGGCCAGTGCTGGCAGGTGGGACTAGATTGGGTTGAGATATCTGCTTGGCATGGATGGGTTGGGCCGAAGGGTCTGTTTCCATGCTGTACATCTCTATGACTCTATGACTTGAACCCAACCCACGACACACCCAAGCAAGCAGACAAAACACGTCCAGAAACCCTAGCTACTCTCCCTACATCAAAGACATTTCAGAAATGACTGCCAGACTACTCAGACATCTTGGCATCATGGTAGCCCACAAACATACCAACACACGAAAACAACAGCTAATGAACTCGAAAAACCCTATACAGACAACAAGCAAAACTAATGTAATTTACAAAATCCCTTATAAGAACTGTAACAAACTCTACATTGAACAAACAGGCAGAAAACTAGCCACCAGGATACATGAACATTAACTCACCACAAAAAGGCATGACCCACTCTCACTAGTATCCCTACATACAGATGAGGAAGGACTCCACTTCGTCTGCGACAATACATCCATCCTAGGGCAAGCCAAGCAGAGATGCGCGCGAGAATTCCTAGAATCTTGGCTCTCCAACTAGAAATCTATTAACAAACACATTGTCTTGGATCCCAATTGCCATCCCCTGAGAAAAAGAACACAAAATGCCATCACCACAGGAAATGACATCACCAAACCAAGGAAACCTAAACACAGAAATAAAAAGTGGGCCATACCACCAGCATTTTGCCAGAGGCTCACTGATGATGTTACTAGCATGGTGACGAAACATCTGAAAATGAACCTTCCAGCTCAGTGAGCAAACTTACATCAAGAACGTCAACCTGTGCTACAAAATATCTCAAAACTCACTAGCAGTTATACTCTTTTCCATCTGGCAGAAGAGATAAAAGTTTGAATACACATATGAAAAGATTCAAGAACAACTTATTTCCCTCTGTTCTCAGACTTTTGGACCTCTCAAATGTTAATTTTGATCTCTCTCTTTGTACCTTTTCTGCGGTTTTAACATGATATTCTGCACTCTGTTCTGCTACCCGAATGCAGTTTGTATGGTACAATCTACATGCTTAGCAAAACAAATTTTTCATTGTATCTCACTGCATGTGACAATAATAAATCAAACTCAAACATTTTGGCAGAAACTATCGAACCTCTGGAGAAGTTGGAGCTGTTTTGCTCTGCTATAAAAAGACACTCAAGCCTTAAGATAGCCAGATTTTATTGCCCACTCTAAGTGCGGTAATCTATAACTTTCATTTTTTTTATTCTCTCACAGGACATGGGCATTGCTGGCTGGCCAACATTCATTGTTCATTCCTAGTTGCTTCTCCCTAATTGATAAGTCAAACAGATTTATAAATAAAAACAAGTCGTCCTGTACCTTCTGCAAGCAATTATCTGGAGAAGGAGAATCAAGAAGCACACATAACCCTCTACGTTTTGTCATTTACATAAGTGATTTGGATGCGAGCATAAGAGGTACAGTTAGTAAGTTTGCAGATGACACCAAAATTGGAGGTGTAG
>NC_057732.1:33916311-33931700 GCF_004010195.1 Chiloscyllium plagiosum
AGGAAGTGGTGGAGGCTGATACAATTGCAACATTTAAGAGGCATTTGGATGGGTATATGAATAGGAAGGGTTTGGAGGGATATGGGCCGGGTGCTGGCAGGTGGGACTAGTTTGGGTTGGGATATCTGGTCGGCATAGACGGGTTGGACCGAAGGGTCTGTTTCCATGCTGTACATCTCTATGACTCTATGACATCCAACACGCCAAAAGACTATCTCAGCGGCCCCTGTGGATAGTGACCTGCGTAGTTATACAACTGACTCTCCTCCATGAATCTTCCAACCACCCCCTAACCTTGGCTCCACCCCTAAACCAAGCCTCCTAACCCCTGACCGCCCACTTCTTCCATCTACCACTATACTGACCTACCATCTAAACAAATCCAATCACCTCATCCTATCCACTTACACATCTACAGATTAACCCCATTCAGTGACATGCATATTAAATATGAAAGAACATTTCAGTGTGTTACTGAATGAGCACTTACCAGAATATGTCTATTAGTGCCATAAAAAAGAGGCTTCTGTTCAGTTTCCATTTGTTCATGTCTCAGTGATGTAATATGCTAAGTTCTGTAGAATACCCCATTGGCAAAAAAAAAGTGGAGGAATGAAATTGTGTATTTTGTCTGTTTGATTGTGGTCAGAAAGAAGGGCTTTGATCAGAAGATCTGGGTGACAGTTACTCTCATTAGTATTTTCTTTTTTTTTATCTTTACCCATGCTAATTCTACTACTGCTCTTCCAAACCAGAATTCTTCCTCACTCCTTCTGTTATGACACTCTTAATCATCAAGATTCGACTACACCCCCTTCCCTCCTCACCTTTTCCATTTTTGAAATTTTAAATACTATATACTGGAATGTTTACTTTCCAAACTTGATCACTACGTGGCTAATAGAGCAAATGCAATTCTCATTTATTTGTACCATTAAGTTGTTTGCCTTATCAAAAATTCTTCATGCATTCAGATAATGTGCCTAATCCAGAACCTAACTTCTGATTGTCATAGAACTAAACCCTAAATCCAACTATTATCTTAAGCCAAACTAAGCTTTTTGCTATACTTAGGTACACGTGACAATAAATGACATCGATTCCTAACCTTAATGACTTGAATCCAACCCATGACAAATCCCAACTACCTCAATCCGTGATCTTAAACCTTACCTTGATGCTTTACACAAACTTAATCAATACCAGATCCTATCTATGTCCCTAATTCTGATAAAGCTGATAACCTGACTTGTCACAGATGTAACTTTAAAACTCTCTTCCCTATGATGTGTCTTAATTTTATCACACAGATCTTTCAGCGAGAATAGTCTCACTCCCCCGCTCAGGTCTCTTGGAAATTCAAGTTTATTTCTTGAAATCATTTACTTTTCCTTTTTTTGAAAAATCTAAACTCGCGACTCCTACTCTCCCCACTAGAGCAATCCTACAACACTCAAATTCAATATGCCTTCCGATCATACAACAGGGGTTGGTACCAATTCCACTACAATAACCTCATGTGGGGGTATTTATTGCACTGCAGCTGCCGCTTGAACATGTTGATTTGTTTCCATCGAAGACACCCGCACCACCTCATCTGACTCCATCCAACAGCGCATGCGTTAGCCGGCAGATGGACCAGTGGTGCGCATGCACGCTGGTTCCGTGCCGTGTGCGCATGCGTGCGGATTAGAACGCGGCGCCGTTGTCATGGAACTGTTGGAGGCAAGGGGTCGGGCTCGGACCGCGAAGCGTTATACGGTGCCCGGCCCCAACCCTGGCCCCGCACTTCCTTGGGACCGCTTTTCTGCCTGGCTCGAGTGTATTTGTGTGGTGACATTCGACTTGGAGTTAGGACAAGCTATCGAGGTGAGGGGGAGGCTCACCGATGCTCGGAGGTCGGGGTGGGAAGGTCGGCAACAAGCGACCGGGGAGTGGAGGGCGATGAAATGTTGGCTAGAGTAATGTAAATACAGTTCATGTGTATGGTGTGTGCACTGATGCTGCTCATGCCCTTACTCGTCAATACACCACCCGCTTTGGGATTTCAGTTTCGCGGACCAAGTTCCAACATCTACTGTGCTCTACCTCAACCTCACTGTGACTTCTTTTTGACGCTGGTTTGCGCTGCAGAGTGACCGGTTAAGGTCACCTTCTCGACCTTGCCCTCTCTTAGAAGTGGTGACCCATCACCAGTCATGAAAGAACAGCCCAGTGGTCTCCTGGGACCATGGCGACTTGACCCTATCTTGTCAGATGGCTTTCTCAGTATTCTATCCTGGATGAGCCATAATTTTCTCAGGTTTGACACCTCTAACGGGCACTTAGCGCTACCACCAATCTGTACAGTCACCACTGTCATTTCCTACCCCAGGCACTCTGTAATTTACCCACACTATCTGCAATTTCAGTGTCTTGTTTGACCTTGAGGAGTGTCCCCATTTTTCCAATTCAAAAATGGGTAACGGTTGCCCAATAGCTTTACCCATTTCTACTATACCTCATCAGTCCACCTGCTGAAGTCCTTATCTTTGCCTTTGTCATCTCCAGACTTCCAGGTATTCCTGATGAAGGGCTTATGCCCAAAACGTTGATTCTCCAGCCCCTCAGATACTGCCTGACCAGCTATGCTTTTCCAGCACCCCATTCTCAACTCTGATCTCCAACATCTGCAGTCCTCACTTTCTCCTCATCTCCTGGCTTGATCATTACCCAGCATTTCAAAACTTTAGCTTAACCAAAACCCTGCTACTTCTATTATATAGAGTCATAGGGATGTTCGGCATGGGAACAGACCTTTCAATCCAACTCATCCATTCCAACCAGATATCATAAATTAATCTTGTCCATTTGCTAGCACTTGGCCCAGATCCCTCTAAACTCTTTCTATTCATATACTCATCCAGGTGCCTTTTAAATATTGTAATTGTACCAGCCTCCTCCACTTCCACTGGAAAGTCATTCCATACACGCTCCACCCTTTATGTGAAAAAAGTTGCCCCTTGGGTCCCTTTTTTAATCTTTCCCCTCTCACACTAAAGTTATGCCCTGTAGTTCTGGATTCCCCCCAACCCAGGAAAAGACGTTGTCTATTTACTCTGTCAATGCCTTTCATGATTTATAAACCTCTTTAAAGTCACCTCTCAGCCTCTGATGCTCCGGGACTCCAACCTGGCAACTATTTTCACTGATGGAATTGAATTTTGTTTCATTTCATGTCTGTGAAGCGCTTTAGAATTTCTATTTCCTTAAAGTTGCTTAATAAATGCCAGTTATTGTTGCTACCAAGAGAAAAAATAATATGCACACACTTCATGCAGTGGGAAAAACTGTTTATGTTTGAGTTAAATGTACTCTCTCAATGGTATGATCGTGGTGCAGCAACTCGCCTGTTTTGCCAAACATTTCTTACTCAGCAATTTCTGCACTTAACTGGTCTTTACGTCTTTTTTCTCATCCTCATCTCCATGTCCCACTTTCAAATGTTATTGTTTTCCTTTATTGTTGGCTACCCATCCCATTTATCTCCCATCTACTGTTCTTATCTGATCTTGTTCTGCCGATCTTCTATGCCTGTTTCCAGTCCAAGATTATCTTGATACATACAATGAGAAACTGTCGACCAGTCCAACATTAGTTGGAGACATGCTCTTATATTGAGAAACAAAATTATAAACATTTAGAAATACAAAGCTAAATTAAGCTTATCAGCTCAGATTTATGAAGTTGTACTTAAGTAGAATGGATATGTTTGAATTTTCAGATCCTTTTGAAGTATGTCCTAACAAGCTCATAAAAATTCAATATTTTTAAACTCAACCAAGGGTATCACTTTCAAGTGTCATTTTTTTCTCTCTCAATCCAATTTCCCTTTCCTTCTCTTTATTTCTCTTTCTGTGCCTGATTTGACATTACATTCACCTACATTAGCTTACACTTCTTTCATGTCTTTGTGATGTTAATTTCAAACCTTAAAATCTGGTTGATTTGAGGAAATGCACACAGTTGCTTGCCTAGTTCATTCAGATTCAATTTACCCCATTTCCTCACTGTTCAGTAAACTGCTGCAGTTTTTAAACCCTAACCATATAATGGCAATTCTAAGTTGATACCACAGCAAATTAAAAATATCAATGCACCTTTTAATGCAGTTCCACCTATGTAAGTGTTGTTGTAATTACCATTTATAATTTTAAAGAAGTTAGAGTAAGTTTCATGCACCATTAACTGAAGTCTGTTACCTGTGCTAGATTTTGGCCTGTCATGTAGGCACATATGCTATTAGGTGACTAATTGTTAAATTCAGGTTCTAAATGTAAGGATAAAATGTGTGTCCGATGATTTGTAATCGTATTTTTCTTTCGCATAGTGTATTTTATGGAATAAACCTTTCATCAGCGCTATCACTCCAAAGATTTTGAGGCAGTGGTGTGGCTTTAGGGCCATGATTGGGTAGGGAGAAAGAAAAGCCATGGCTGCAATTTAAAAGACAGTGCTGGCCTGTGCGGACATGAATGGAACGGTTCCTTGTTTCTGCTTTCTCAAAGTAACAGACTGAATAAATTAGGTTCATGTGTAAGTGTTGTATATTTACAGAATTTCAAAGGCCATTCTATGTAAGTACCACACAAAGGAGCACATGGGATTAGGGGACAATGAAAGAATCGATTTAAAAAGTTGTCTGTTATTTAGAATTGTGGTGCATCAACCAGTCCTCCATTAGCACTTGCTGTAAATATAAATGTAAAGATTTGAAACCAAGTATTTGGGGGAAAAATATTTTGCACACTTATAATTTTTCTTCTTTTATGTAAGATTTCTTCAGTTTGAGTTGTTTGTTTTTGTTTTTGGTCCTCAGCTGGTTTATCCCCATGATGTTCGACTTACAGAAAAGGAGGTAAGATACTAAATCAGTGGAGTTGCTCATTGAAATCGCTTGTAGTTAAATAAGACTGCAAAGAACATAATGTGCTTTTTAAAATTTGTCTGAAATGTATGACTATTGCAAAGTGTTCTTGAAGTCTGAAAGCTGTAAAACATTCCTTTTTCATGCAATATCTTAGCTTGACATTTTCTGAAATATCCTTCAAATAACAGAAATAGTTTTCACTTTTTTGGTGAAAACCTGAAGTTAGTCGAAATGACAATCCGGCAGGGTGTATAACTTTATTCCAGCTTTAATACACTATTGTCAGTTTACCTTTTGTTGAAAATGAATTGCCCTTTTTTTCTGTAAAGGGTCTGTTGGTGTTCTGAGCTTATTTGTACTGTGGGCTTTCCTGATTAAAGTAGTATCAATTTGGATTAATGGTAGTGATTTTGTTTATATCAGAATCTCATGGGTTTGAGGATGTTGTTGGACTTGAACTCAATGTCAGCTGATGCATTTTGCAGTGCTGAGCACATATTGAAGTATTAGTGTTGGTTTTTGATGAGATCATCCTGTTCAGCTGGGTGAAAAAGATCTTGGTGTATTTTTTTTAAATATTTTCGTGATGTTTGGCCTGCTCCTTGCCAACACAGGGAGTACCAAATAATCGATCTTTCATTTCGATGCTGTTTGTGGTAATTTGCTTTGGATAAGTTGATTACGATTTCTGCCTGCAAAACAACAGCAGTTATATCTCAAAAACAATTCATCGGCTGTGTAGTTCTCTGGGGTATCCTAACGTGATAAACATATGATAGTCAAGTCTCTGTATTCCCTTGGGGTCAACGTTCCTTTTGTTGTCCCTGTTTAATAATTATAACACTACAGAAACCTACAAAGCAAGAGTAGGCCTCATGTCTGTGCTGCTACTTTGCTAGAGTATTACAAGCAGGCGGCATTTTTTCTTTAAATTTTTTTCTTTAAATGTTTAACTTTATAGATACAGTAATCTCAGAAACCACTTGCTTAAGTGAAGCCTTTAATGCTTCAGAAAGTGGTCCTAACCTCTGCTTAAAATTCTCACTAACGAGAATTAATTATTTTGTTTGTTTTTAAAACTTTTAATTTCAATTTTAAATGTTATATTCCCCTTGTAGCTTCCAAGCCTTTGGTGAAATTTTAAATACTTTAAAAATTTTATACCTAGTTTCTCAAACCTTTACAAAAGAAGGTATCAGATAAGTAAGAAATGCAAAACAGATGGAGGCAAGTTTGAAGTGCAGGGCATCAATGTAGACTTCAACAGTTTCCTCATTTCCCTTCCCCCACCTCACCCCAGTTCCAAACTTCCTGCTCAGCACTGTCCCCATGACTTGTCCTACCTGCCTATCTTCTTTTCCACCGATTCATTCCACCCTCCTCCCTGACCTATCACGTTCTTCCCACTCCCACTCACCTATTGTACTCTATGCTACTTTCTCTCCACCCCACCCTCCTCTCATTTATCTCTCCACCATTCAGGCACTCTGCCTGTATTCCTGATGAAGGGCTTTTGCCCAAAACATCGATTTTACTGCTTCTCGGATGCTGCCTGAACTGCTGTGCTTTTCCAGCACTACTAAACCAGAATCTGGTTTCCAGCATCTGCAGTCATTGTTTTTTACCAAAAATATATTGAACATGCTAAATTCAGCTGGTGAACTGCAGGCTCTTGTTGCCATATAATGATATGATATAATGACAATAATAGAAACCTAACTGAAACATGGGAAGTACCACAAATGCAGTTTTCCTGGCTGTAATGTATTTAGGGGAATAGGACATTCAAAAAGAGAGGGACTGAGCAACATTGCTCAAATATACTACAACCCCTTAAAAAGAGACTGTGCATGAAGGTTTGACAACAGACAGAATCTACTTGATTAGATATAAGGAGCAGAAAGAAGTAGTTATGCTATAGGGTGTGTAGCATAGTTCGCCAAATTTTGGGAAGGGGACAGAAGAGTAAATGGACTTCAGTAAGGCGTTCGACAAAACTTTGCATGGTAGACAGGTTAACAAGGTTAGATCATATGGAAAACAGGGAGGACTACCAATTTGGTTACAAAATTGGCTCGAAGGTAGGAGTCAGAAGGAAGTGGTGGAGGGTTACTTTTTGGACTGGAGGCCCATGACCAGAGGTGTGCCACAAGGATCGGTGCTGGGTCCACTGTTTTTCATTTATGTAAATGATTTGGATGCAAACATTTGAGGTATAGTTAGTAAGTTTGCAGATGACACCAAAATTGGCGGTGTAGTGGACAGCGAAGAAGGTCATGTCCAAGTACAATGGGACCTTGATCATGGGCCGATTGGGTTTAATCCAGATTGAGGAACTAAATATTTTTAAAATTTTATTCATTTTCTGGGATGTGGGTGTCACTGGCTGACCAGCATTTATTGGCCGACCCTACTTGTCCTTGAAGGTGGTGGTGAGCTGCCTTTTAGAATTGCTGCAGTCCACCTGCTGAAGATTGACCCACAATGCCATTAGGGAGGAAATTACAGAATTTTGACCCAGTGACAGTGAAGGAACACTGATATTTCCAAATCAGGATGGTGAGTGGCATGGAGGGGAACTTGAAGGTGGTGATGTTCCCATATATCTGCTACCCTTGTCCTTCTAGATGGAAGTGGTCGTGGATTTGGAAGTGCTGTCAGAGGATCTTTGAATTTCTGCATGCATCTTGTAGATAGTACGCACTGCTGCTAATGAGCATTGATGGTGGAGGGAGTCGATGTTTGTGGATGCAGTGCCAATTAAGCAGGCTGCTTTGTCATGAGTGTTGTTGGAGCTGCAATCATCCAGGCAGGTGGGGGGTATTCCATCATACTCTTGACTTGTGTCTTGTCCATGATGGACAGGCTTTCGGGAGTCAGGAGGTGAGTTACTTGCCTATGACCTGTATTCCTAGCCTATGACCTGTTCTTGTAGCCGCTCTGTTTGTCTTTTTATGTGTTGAGTTCAGTTGAGCTTCTGATCAACGATAACTCCCAAGATGTTGGTAGTTGGAGATTCAGTGATGGTAACACCGTTGAATGTCAAGGGGCAGTGGTTAGAATCTCTTATTGGTGATGGTCATAACGTGTGGTGTGAATGTTACTTGCCACTTGTCAGCCCAAGCCTGTATATTGTCCAGATTTTGTTGCTTCAGCATCTGAGGAGTGCGAACGGTGCTGAACATAGTGCAATCATTGGCGAACATCCCCTCTTCAGACCTTATGATGGAAGGTCATTAATGAAGCAGCTGAAGATGGTCGGACCTCGGACAATACCCTGAGTAACTCCTGCAGAGATGTCCTGGAGCTGAGATGTCTGATCTCCAACAACCCTGACCATCTTTCCTATGTGACAGATATGACTCAAACCCACCAGAGAGTTTGCCCCCTGATACATGATGATTCCAGTTTTGCTAGGGCTCCTTGATGCCACACTCAGTTGAATGAGGATTTGATGTCAAGGGCTGTCACTCTCACCTCTGGAATTCAGCTGTTTTGTCCATTTTGAACCGAGGCTGTAATGAGGTCAGGAGCTAAGTGGCCTTAACAGAACCCAAACTGGGCGTCACTAAGCAGATTATTGCTGCTTGATCGCGCTGTTGATGACACCTTCCATCACCTTACTGATGATCGAGAGTAGACTGATGGGGCGGTAATTGGCTCAGTTGGTTTTGTCCTACTGTTTATGTACAGGACATACTTAGGCAATTTTCCACATTGTTGGTTAGATACCAACGATGTAACTGTACTGGAACAGCTTGGTGAGGGGAACAGCAGGTTCTGGAGCACAAGTCTTCACGACTGTTGCTGGAATGTTGTCAGGGCCTGTAGCCTTTGCAGATATCCAAAAGTTTTTTGATATCACGTGGAGTGAATTGAATTGGCTGAAGATAGGTATCTGTAATGCTGGGGACCACTGGCAGAAACTGAGATGGATCATCCACTTGGCACTTCTGGCTGAAGATTGCTGTGAAAGCCTTTTGATAGAGCAAATCAGGGCAGGACTTATGCACTTAATGGTAAGGTCCTGAGGAGTGTTACTGAACAGAGACCTTGGAGTGCATAGAGTCATCGAGATGTACAGCGCTGAAACATACTTGTCCATATAGACAACCCAATCTAGTCCCACCTGCCAGCACTTGGCCCATATCCCTCCAAACCCTTCCTATTCATATACCCATCCAGATGCCTTTTAAATGTTGCGATTGTATTAGCCTCCACAACTTCCTCTGGCGGCTCATTCCATACACTCACCACTCTCAGTGAAAAAGTTGCTTCGTTAGTCCCTTTTATATCTTTCCCCTCTCACCTGAAACCTATGCCCTCTAGTTCTGGACTTCCCCCACCCCAGGGAAATGACTTTGTCTATTTATCCTATCCATGCCCCTCATGATTTTATAATCTCTATAATGTCACTCCTTTGCCTCCGACGCTCCAGGGAAAACAGCCCCAGCCTGTTCAGCCTCTCCCCATAGCTCAAATCCTCCAACCTTGGCAACATTCTTGTAAATCTTTTCTGAACCCTTTCAAGTTTCACAACATCTTTTCAATAGGACGGTGACCAGAATTGCATGCAATATTCCTAAAGTGGCCTAACCAATGTCCTGTGCAGCTGCAACATGACCTCCCAACTCCTGTACTCAATACTCTGACCATTTCCTGTTCTTTTTCTCAGGGGGTGGTAGATGAGGTCTAACTCGATGTGTTTGTTGATTGAGTTCCTGTTGGAATGCATGCTTCTAGGAATTCTCGTGTGTCTCTGTTTGTTTGTCTCTAGGATGGGTGTGTTGTCCCAATCGAGGTGGTGTCTTTCCTCCTCTTATGTAAGGATACTAGTGAGAGAGGGTCATGTTGTTTTGTGGCTCGTTGATGTTCATGTATCCTGGTGGCTAGTTTTCTGCCTGTTTGTCCAATGTAGTGTTTGTTACAGTCCTTGCATGGTATTTTGTAAATTTACATTGGTTTTGCTTGTTGTCTGTTAGCTGCTATTCTAGTGTGTTGGTGGGTTTGTAGGCTACATGATGCCGAGGGGTCTGAGTCGTCTGGCAGTTCATGTCCGAGATGTCTTTGATGTAGGGGAGAATGGCTAAGGTTTCTGGACGCAATTTATCTGCTTGTTTGGATTGTTGCTGAGAAATCGGCAGACTGAGTTCATTGGGTACCCTTTTTCTATGCACTCTATAGGTGATTTTCCTCTGCTCTGCATAGTTCCTCTGTGCTGCAGTGTGTGGTGGCTCGTTGGAATAATGTTCTGATGCAGCTTCGTTTCTGGATGTTGGGGTGATTGCTTCTATAGTTCAATATTTGGTCTATATGTGTTGTTTTACTGTACACGCTGGTTTGAAGTTCCCCATTGGCTGTTCGCTCTACTGTGACATCTAGGGATTGCAATTTGTTGTTGTTTTCTTCCTCTTTGGTGAATTTTATGCCAATAAAGGTATTATTGATGGTCTTGAAGGTTTCCTCTAATTGGTTTTGTTTAGTGATGACAAAGGTGTCATCCACGTAGCGGACCCAATGTTTGGGTTGGATGGTTGGCAGAGCTGTTTGTTCGAGTCTCTGCATTACTGCCTTTGCTAAGAATCCTGATATCAGAGATCCCATGGGTGTTCCGTTGGTTTGTCTAAGTTTTGTTGTTGAAGGTTAAGTGTGTGGTAAGGCATACGTCCACTAGCTTGACGTTACTGTCCTTGCTGATGTTAGTGATGTTTTGTGTATGTGTCTTTGGGTCTTCTAATAGTGTAGTCAGTGTTTCCTTGGTCAGGTTAATGTTGATTGATGTAAACAGGGCTGTTACATCAAAGGAAACCATTACTTCATCCTCTTCTGTCTCAGTGTCTTTGGTCTTCAGGAATTCTTGGGTGGAGTGAATGGAGTGGCGTGAGTCTTCTACTTAGTGTTTTAGTCTTTGGTGTAGCTCCTTGGTCAATCTGTAAGTTGGTATTCCAGGTAGCAAGACTATGGGTCTTGGAGGGGCTCCTGGTTTGTGAATTTTGGGTAATCCGTAGAAGCGTGGTGTGTTGGATCCATCTGGTCTCATTTGGAAATTGGTCTTATTTTTCCAGATTTCTGAAGTTTTTTGAGTATGGCTGTGATTTGGTTGTCTAGTTGTGTGGTCGGGTGTATCGCCACTTGTTGGTATCTGCAAGTAGTGCATTCGCTTTTTCAATGTAGTGTCTTTGATTTAAAATGACTGTCAAGCATCCGTTGTCTGCAGGTAGGATAACAATGTTTTATCTTTTATTAGTCTTTCCAGTACTTTCCTTTCTTGTGTATTGAGTGTGTTTCCTTTTTTTCTGCTTAATGTTGGTGCGACTACCTTTCTGATAGTTTGCTGGGTTCCTTCTGTGAGTTGGTTGTCTTTTATTGTTGTTTCTAATTCTGCTAAGAAATCTTGTCTGCATCCTCGCAGTTGTAATTTAATCCTCTTACTAAGACTGCTTTTTCAGTGTCTGTTAAGGGTCAGTCAGATGAGTTTTTTTATCCATGCTTATGTGTTGTCAGTGTTGTTACTTTGTGTAAGTTTGTCTAGTTTTTTATGCAGGTCTAGTTTTTTCACTTTCTTTGTTTGTCGCTATCTAATATCTATGGCTTGTTGCACTGTCTGTCCATTCATACACTGTTGCATGAGTGAGTGAGTTGCATGAGCCACCGGGATACATGGACATCAACTAGCCACAAAACGACATGACCCTCTCTCACTAGTATCCTTGCATACAGGTGAGGAAGGACACCACTTCAACTGAGACAACACACCCATCCCAGGACAAGCCAAACAGAGAGACACGTGAGAAATCCTAGAAGCATGGCATTCCAACTGGAACTCTATTAACAAACACATCAAGTTAGATCCCTGAGAAAAAGAACAGGAAATGATGTCACCAAAGGACATGACATCACCAATCCAAAGAAACCCAACACAGAAAGCAGGAATTATCAACAGTGCTTTGCCTGGCGGCCCACTGAAGCTGTTACCTAGTAGAGTGACGAAACGTCTGGAAGTGAACCTTCCAGCTCAGCGAGCAAACCTACATCCAAAACTTGAAAGGGTTTAGAAAGGATTGACAATATTGCCAGTATTGGAGGGTTTGAGCTATAGGGAGAGGCTGAATAGGCTGGGGCTATTTTCCCTGGAGCATTGGAGGCTCAGGGGTGACATTGTAGAGGTTTAGAAAATCATGAGGGGCATGGATATGGTGAATTGTCAAGGTCTTTTCCTCATGATGGGGGAGTCCAAAACTAGAGGGCATAGGTGTAAGGTGAGAGAGGAAAGATTTAAAAGGGACCTAAGGGACAGCTTTTTCATGCAGAGGGTTGTGGTGTGTGTAGAATGAGCTGCCAGAGGTAGTGGTGGAGGCTGGTACAGTTACGACATTTAAAAGGCATCTGGATGGGTATATGAACAGGAAGGGTTTAGAGGGATATGGATCGAGTGCTGGCAAATTGGATTATGTTAATTTAGGTTTCTGTTTGGCATGGATGAGTTGGACTGAAGGGTCTGTTTCCATGATGTATGTCACTATGACTCTAGGATTACTTTGCATAGTCTATACCAACGAAGTGTATTCTGGCAATGTCACAAAATAGAAGTTATAGAGCTATGTCACACAATTATTGTTTTGGGTAGAATAACTTCAATAAAAGTGGAGATAATTCAAACGTTTACATCCTCAAAGTAAAACATCACTCATTGTAATCCTCGATTGTTGCTGGAAGCAAAGATGGAAATCAGAGAATCTGGTGACTAACTTCTAATCCCTCTGAATATGGGAATAGTGCTAGAAAATGGAAGATTGCAAATTCTACACTCCTTCATTTGTATTCAGAAAAATGTGATGACACTGAATGGATGGAGTAAGTGCCTTTACAGGTCAAACCAGGATCTGCAGTACACCTTGTTCAAAATGCTTTTAAAGAGGAAGAACATGGGTCATATGTCCCTAAAGGATTGAGTGCAAAGTCGCGTCAGTAGAAGTGGTGAACAGTGATTGAGAGTGACATTGGAGTTAATGGGTGTAGCTGTTGGATGCATAGTGATTTGGCAGGACATGGATGTTTCAGCATTCCTATAGGAACGATCCCCATTTTCTGTGAGGGTCAAAATTTTCTTCTCATAAGGGGTAAACATCTTGATGTCTGCCATCCCTCCACCCGTCCATTCTCTCTCTTATCTGTTCCGGGCTATCATCTTGCAATGAGATTGAGAGGGGTATGAATAGGACTACAGTGAGTAGCACAACTGTCAGTGATGGTGCATGTCGGGGAAAGGTGGTGGAATGATTTGGATGAGAATATAGAAGGCATGGTTAATACGTTTGCAGATAATACCAAAATTGGTGGCATAGTAGACCAGTGAAGAAGGTTTTCTGTTTACAAAGGGATCTCGATCAAATGGATAAGTTGGCTGAAAAATGGCAGATGGAATTCAATCTGAATAGATGCGAGGTATTATATTTTGGTTCAACAAACAGGGGTACAGTTTATACAATTAATGGTGAGGCCTTGGGTCATGTAGAATGGAGGGACCTAGGGTTGCAGGTACATAATTCTTTGACGTTTTATGTCACATATAAACAAGATGGTTAAAAAGGCATGCTTGCCTTCATCGCTCAGTCCTTTGAGTATGGAAGTTGGGAAGTCATGTTGAGATTGTACAGGAAATTGGAGAGGCGACTTCTGGAGTACTGTGTCCAGTTCTGGTTGCCCGGTTCTAAGAAGGATATTATTAAGCTGGAGAGGGTTCAGAAGAAATTTACCAGGACGTTGCTGAGAATGGAGGATTTGAGGTATTAGGAGAGGCTGGATTGGCTGGGACCTTTTTCACTGGAGGTAGGAGGTTGAGAGGTGGCCTTATACTTTAGAGGTTTGTAAAATAATGAGAGGTATAGATAGTGTTAATGATAGTTGTGTCGTTCCTAAGATGGTGGATTTCAAGACTATCAGGACATTCTTTTTTAAGGTGAGAGGAGAGAGATTTCAGAAAGACATGAGAGACAAAGTTTTTATACAGAGGGTGTTTCACATGTGGAATGAACTTCCTGAGGAAGTGGTGGTTGTGAGTACAGTTAGTGTTGAAATGACATTTGGATATGCATATTAATAAGAAAGGTTTGGTGGGATATAGGCCAGGAGCAGGCAGGTGGGACTAATTTAATTTGGGATTTATGCATTGCATGGACTGATTGGACCAAAGAGTCATACAACATGGAAACAGACTGTATGTAGTGAAGGACTGAGGAGGACGCAGAGAATGTATGCAAGATTAGTTGTGTGGGAGGCTGAGAGGGAGAATGAGTCAAGGAAGATCTTATGGACAACAGTGAGAGTGGTTAAAGTTCTGTGCAGTGGCGAAGAGTGTGACACTTCTGTCAGAGCAAAAATATTTTGACCTCTTTGCAGCTGTGCTGGCTGTTTCTTTGCACCCTGGAGACTGCACTAATTCAAGTGGTTTCCCAGCTGGCAGGATCTGGTGGCATGGCCTCCTCTTGGTTCTCCTGGAAGGGTGCAGCTCTCTGCTGCACCACTCTGTCCAACAGGACTTCAGGTGTTCGTCAGTGAATCATGATGCCATCTTCTCCTCCTTTTCCGACATATTGTGGAAATGTTCTGAAATGAGCAGGACAACTTTGAATACGAGTGCTTGTCCAGGTGCACTATGACATTTAAAGATGGCATAGATGCAGGGGAATGCCGGTCAATGGCTCAGTGGGAATGGAGCATGGTAGGATGAGGTGGAAATCACGCATGAGAGCTATCTTAGGGATTAGGTGGACAATTAATGCAACTAGTTTGATCTGATGCACTGGAAGAACTTGCTGGGCATCATGGTGACAAACTCTCAAACTCGACCAACTCAGACTTGGCCAAATAAAACCTCTAGGAATGCTTTTCAGAAAGCATTCAATGTTACCCTACAGTTCTAGAACATAGAACATAGAAGAATACAGCGCAGTACAGGCCCTTTGGCCCTCGATGTTGCGCCGATCCAAGCCCACCTAACCTATACTAACCCACTATCCTCCATATACCTATCCAATGCCCGCTTAAATGCCCATAAAGAGGGAGAGTACACCACTGCTACTGGCAGGGCATTCCATGAACTTACGACACGCTGAGTGAAGAACCTACCCCTAAATTCAGTCCTATATCTACCCCCCTTAATTTAAAGCTATGCCCCCTTGTAATACCCGACTCCATACGCGGGAAAAGGTTCACACTGTCAACCCTATCTAACCCCCTAATCATCTTGTACACCTCAATCAAGTCACCCCTAAACCTTCTTTTCTATAATGAAAACAGCCCCAAGTGTCTCAGTCTATCCTCATACGATCTTCCTTCCATACCAGGCAACATCCTGGTAAACCTCCTCTGCACCCGTTCCAGTGCCTCCACATCCTTCCTATAGTATGGCGACCAAAACTGCACACAATATTCCAGATGCGGCCGCACCAGAGTCTTATACAACTGCAACATGACCCCA
>NC_057732.1:33935419-33950026 GCF_004010195.1 Chiloscyllium plagiosum
CTTTCTGTGAAGAGAGAGTGAAAGAAAAAAAAAACACCGCTGTCCGCTACCGGTAAGCACTTTTAAAACCAAACGGTCTTACCTTCGCTGCTGCTCGCACTGGAAATCTGTGCCAATTTCTCCTTTCACCTCATCTCAGCTCTTTTACTTCCCATCTTTCTAAGAATTGGCAAGTCTGATCTTGATTTGTACAATTTCTTTTTCACTTTCCAACTGGTTCACTACGATTATAATTCTCAAGGTGCTTGTGCACATTTGGCTTCTCATCCTTATCCAAAACCAGCATCACATTTACCATTGTAGGCTGACTAACATGTGCTTGAAAAAGGAGTCTTTTACGCAGAATCTCAAATGAGACACAGGAAAATTCGTACAGGAATAGACCATTCGGTCTGTTGAACCTGCCCTGCTATTCACTAAGATCATGACTGGTCAAACCTTTGAATGCCTTATATCCACCACATCCAATAACTCTATATGCCACTGGTTAATTGAACCCTATCAATCTCTACCTTAAACTTATTCCAGAGTCTTCTGGGTAGAGAATTCTGAAGAATTAAAGCCCTCTGAGTAAAAGAAAATTATGATGTCAGTCCTAAGTTGTAGCCCTGTGATTTTAAATTGTACCCCCCTATTCTAAACTCTCAATTAGAGGAAGCATCTTAAACTATTTCACTCTTTTAAGCATTTCATAAGTTTCAATGTGATCACTCCTCATTCAACTTAGTAATATTGATGTCCTGATAGTTAGATATGCGTAGTTTATATTTACATCTGGTCTGTATCCAGGTTTCTGTTATTACAGCTAAGTCTGGTAATTGCTTCTCATTCTTCCTGGAATACCAATTTAAATTACTCCAATCAGGATTCTGCTTTCTCCCATCATATTGGAATATCCAAGGGCGTGACTTGCATTCTTTATGTATGCGATCGTGCTCCATTATTCCTTCTTGATCACTATGCCATCCCGAATATGGTGGATCATTTCATTCTCTTCAAATGGCTGTTCTCGATGGTCCACCTTGGTTCCTTTCTTGCCTATCTAATTATAGTCTCTCTTGCTTTATTTCTCATTGCACACCCACACAGTAACTTCAGGAGTCCCCAAGGATACAAACATAAGTTCCATTCTCTGCTTCAATTACATAAAATATCATTTGCAGATATATGGTCAGCTTCTGATTTTCCTCTAGCAATGCCAAGCTTTATCCCTGTATTGTCTCTCTTGACTCCGGCACTACTTGTATTCTCAGGCAGCTTGTGTGACATTTATGGCGTTATGGTGGCTCAGTTATTTGCACTGTTGCCGAACCGTGCCAGGGATGTGGATTTGATTCCAGTGTCGTCTGTTTGGAGTTTGCACGTTCTTCCCATATCTGCATGGGCTTCCTCAGGGTGCTCCGGTTTCCTCCCACAGTCCAAAGATGTGCAGATTAGTTGGTTGGCCATGCTAAATTGCCTACAGTGTCTAGGGATATGCAGGGTTACAAGGATAGGGTAGGGGGGTGAGCCTGAGTGGAATGCTCTTCAGAAGGTCAGTGTGGACTCCATGTTCCACACTGTAGAGATTCTGTGATTCTCTGTTGCTCATCCAAGACTTCCATTCCCCCAATTCAATCTCCAAGTCGGAAGTAAATAATTAGCTTGAGTTCCAGCACAAGTTCTTGTCCAATTTCCTTCCCTGAAACAGACTACTTTAAGTTTCAATATCTCATTTTGATTCAAATTTTTATTCTGATTCCACGATTCTCTTCAGCACAGAAACTGCCTTCTTCCACATCCTATAATATTTCTGGTCTCCTCCATTAGTGTATTCTATCTAATGCTGAAGGTGTAATCCATGTCTCTGTTACCTTCAGACTTGACATTTCCAGAAAGGATACTTGAAGTCAGACCATTCAATTAATTTAATAAACTTTTAATTATTATAAAGGGCAACTGGGCAGCATTGGAATTGAATGAGACCAAGGTCTTTCCTGACCTATGTTGTGAACTTGATATAGAATGTAGTTAAAAATAGGCAGAATTTCACTTGATTGAACTATTTTAAAAGAAGCTGGGGATTCCATTTTCATTTATTGAAGTTTTTTTTAAACTGATGATAATGGTGCTGTCTTAAAATTGAAATTAATAACTCTTCTGCAGTTCTCAGCACTCCATATTGGAACCTGGGAGTGTGAAGTGATGCATTTTGTCAGATTAAAAGAAGATAGACCATGTGAATGAAAGAGAGTGCAGGAGTAGGAAGTTTTGGAGCTATGTACACACAAATCTCTAAAGGTGGCAGGATAAGTTTAGAAGGCTTTTAATTTAGGAAAGTAAATCATTAATCTGTTATCAGCTCAATATCCCTGGATATATGTGGATTCTTCAGGCAGGATAGTGTGGGTAACAAAGAAAAAGGGATATAACAAGATTAGTTAAAGAATGTGTTTCAGTTGTGGGAAGGGGTGGTATACGAAATGAGTTAACAAATGAGGCTTTTTGGGTTAATCTTAGGAATTTAAAAAAAAAAGGGGCAGTCACTACTGGGATTGTACTACAGACCCCCAAATAGTGAGAGGGAGATAGAAATTGATCTATGTGTGTTCTTCTACCTGGAGTAATAACAGGGCAATAATAGGCAGACACTTTAACTATCCCAATATCAACTGGGATTCAACTGATGTAAGGGGTATTGAGGGTGAAACATTCATGTACTATGTCCAGGAAATTGTTTAAAACAATGTGACAAGCCCAATGAAAGGAGATGCAAATTTATATTTAGTTTTAGGAAATAAAGATGAGCAAATGGATGAAGTGACAGTGGGCAACTATGTCAATGATACTGATCATAATCTGCTTGTATTTAGTATTATTTTGGTAGAGGGCGGACATGCACCAGGAATACTTGACAAACTGAGAAATGATTTGGCTGAGGTGAACTGGACAGGACAGCTAAAGGATAAATCTGTGGTAAACAAGTGAAAGGCATGAAAGTGAGATCCTTAGGGTGCAAAGCAGACATATCCCCTCCAAAAATAAGAATGGTACTGCCAAATCTAGACTTCCATGGTTGTCTAGAAAAATACAAGGAAGATTACACAGAAAAAGAGAGCTTATATTAGTCACAAAAAAATTCAACTCTGCAGAGGAATATAGTAAGTACAAGCATCAAGTTTTAAAAAAAAAAGAAATGGGGAAATCAAAAAGAGGGCATGAAAAATATTAGCAAACAAGATAAAGGAAAGTCCAAACATGTTTTACCAGTGTATAAAGAGCAAAAGGATAGTTAAGGAAAAAGTGAAAGCTGTCAGAGATGAAGGGAACTTGTATCAAGATGGAGAGGATATGAGAAGAATTTTAAATGAAATTTTATCTCTGTATTCACAAAGGAAAGGGATGATATGGATGTAGCAATCCAAAAAGAGTACTAAAATATTGGACAAAATAATCATAACAAGAGAGGAAGTGTTTTAGGAGTTGGAATCTTTACAAGTGGATAAGCTGCCGGAGCCAAGTGGATTGTTCCCTCGGAGATTGAAGGAGGTCAGAGAGGAAATAGCAGATGCTCTGAGGATTATTTTCTGATCTTTGCTGGACACAGATGAAGTGTCATAGGACGAGGTGAATAAAAATGTGGTTCTGTTGTTTAAAAGGGTACAAAGGACTTGCCAAATAATATATGCCAGTTAGTCTTCAGTTGTGAACAAATTGTTGGAATCAATTCTGAGAAATCGGATAAACTTAGAAAGGCATGGACTAGTCAGGGATTATCAGCATGGCTTTGGTAAGGGAAGGTCATGCCTTACAAATTTGATTGAATTCTTTGAGCGAGTGACAAGGATTGATAAGGGTAGTGCAATGGGCATTGTCCACATGGATTTTAGTAAGGCATTTGACAAGGTCCTATATGGCAAACAGGTTAAAAAGGTAAAAGCCGAGGGATACAGGACAATGTTTGCAATGAATCCAAAATTGGCTTAGTAACAAGAAACAAAGGATAAAAGTCGTTAGCTGTCCTACGAATGGAAAGTTGTTTCAAGTGGTGTTTCGCAAGGCTCAGTTTTGGGAGGGTTGCTATTTGTTTTATACATTATTGATTTGGACTTGAACATGGGGAGCACAATTGGTAAACTTGCAACAACACAACAGTTGGCTGTGTAGAGGATAGCTGTATGCTCTAAAATGACATGGGTTGATGGAATGAGCAGGAAAGTGATGAAGTTCAACTCTGATAAATGTTAGGTAATGCATTTAGAGAGGTCAAACTGTAAAAGGGAATAACAATACAGTAAATGGAACATACTGAGAGGGGTAGATGACATGGGAGATCTTGGTGAGTGCATAGATCCCTAAATGTAGCAGAATAGGTCGACACTGTTGTAAAGGTGGCTTATGGAGTGCTGTTCTTCATTGGCAGTGATACAGAATACAAACGTAGGGATACAGTGATGAAACTGTGGTGTGGTCACAACTGGATTTGTGGTCACTACATTACAGGATTGCTCTGGAGAGAGTGCAGATTAGATTTACTGAAATGTTGCCTGGGCTGGAGAATTGGAGCTACAAGGAGAGATTGAAGAGGTTGGAGTTGTTTTCCATGTATTAGCAAAGGCTGAGTGGTGACCTGATTGAGGTATCCAAAATTGAGAGGGAGAGAGAGTAGACGGGAGGAACCTGTTTCCCTTGGAAGACCGCTTGAATCTATGACACAGATTTTTGAACTAAGTGGCAGAAGGATTAGGGGAGATGTGAGGAAAAACGTTTTTTACATGGAGTATAGTGCCTGACTTAGTAGTGGAGGTAGAGACCCTAAACTGTTCCACAACGTCCATGGATCTGCTCTTAAGTACTGAAAACTGTAGGTCAATGGCCTGTGGATAAGATGGGATTAGAAAGGACATCTGGGTATCTTTGTGAGCAGCATGGTGGCTCAGTTAGCACCGCTGCCTCACAGCATCAGGGACCTGGGTTCAATTCCAGCCTCTGATGACTGTGTGTGTGAGAGAAGTTTGCACATTCTCCCTGTGTCTGAATAGGTTTCCTTCAGATACTCCGGTTTCCTCCTACAGTCCAAAGATGTGCAGGTTAGGTGGATTGGCCATGCTAAATTGCCCATAGTGTCCTGGGATGTGTAGGCTCGGTGGATTAACCATGGAAAATGCTTGGTTACGTGGATAGGGTGGGGTGGGGGGGGTGCGGCGGGATGCTATTTGGACAATCAATGTCTGCTCAATGGACTGAATGGCCTGTTTCCACATCCAAGGGGTTCTATGATCCTTGGGTCAGCATGGACAAGATGGGCTGAATGACCCCCTTCTGTACTACATCATTTTTATAATTTCTTTGACTGGAGTGCAAAAGCAATTATTTATAAAGCCTGGTTATGACCCAGTGAGAGTTTTGGTCCAATTCTGGCCATCCATACTTCAGGAAAGCTGTTAAGGCCTTAGAGAAGGGAGAGAGGAGATTTACTAGAATTGTATTTGCAATGAGAGGCTTTAGAGAAACGAGAAATATGCAGATTGACCGGAAAAGATTAAGTGGTGATATGTTTGAGATTTCTAAAATCAAGATTCTGACAGAATAAATCAGAATTTTTCCAATGGCAGAAGGGTCACTCACAAGAACACAGATATCAAGTGATCAGTCAAAGAATCAGAGATGAGATGAGAAATTGTCATGATCTGGAATGATCCCTAGAAGAATGATGAATGGAACCAGATTCAATAATAACTTGCAAAAGAGGTTTGGAAAATGCTTGTGTAGAAATTTGTCATCTTGTGGGACAAGAGCAGAGAAGTGGAACATAATGATTACCTCTTTTTAAAGAGCAGACACAATGGATTACATGATCTTCCCCGCTATCCCCTTCTTTTGTATTGTGATTCTGCAATTTGGTAGTTCTGAATGGTTAATTCTGAATGGTATTCATAGAAAAACTGCATTCAATCTTGACTGATTTGGTATTTTCTCTACTTAATCTATTATTTGCATCATTTTTTCTTTTAAAGTGATTGTTATTGGGAGATGGAAGGTAGGAGAGAGTGCTTTGGAACAAATACTAGAATGCAAGTTGATCCCTGCAAGTGAATGCATGCTCATAGACCCAGTCAAGTAGAGACAGGCATTTCCCACTGGGGAAAACAGAGTCATCCACTGCAAGCTCTTCAAGTAGAAACAGATTGGGAAGGTGCGTTAGGTTCTTTTTCTTTGAGATTCTTACATACTTGATGCAACTGCAACATGCCAACTTCTGTGAAAAACCAAAGTTTTATTAAGCACAGCACATTACAGTACAAACTTTCTGGAGGAACCCTTTAACACATTTTGCAGGGCTTGCGGAGCCATGTCAAAGATCTCTCTCTGAACAAAGGAACCAGTTCTTCCTTTATACAAATCTTTACATTGCAGTCAGTAATGCCCACAAGACAACTCCCAGCCAATTCCCCCATAGTCACATGCCACTCAAGACACAGTGCAGTGACTGACTGAGCATATTGCAGCACTGAATAAAGAACTCGAGGACCTTGGGCTCATCCGAGAGAATGAGATCTGTCTGGACAGGACCTTCAGCGAGGTTATTACACCGACCATACCAGAAGAGAGCAGGAGAGAGAAGACGATGAGGAACGCAGAGAGGAGACCGGTGCAAGAGACCGCAGGGGAAGTACCTGTCAGGAACAAGTTGAATCTTTTGGAAACAGTAGAGACAGATGACACTGCCAGTCCGTGAGGCGGTCAGGTCTGTCAATCAACGTTGGCGTGGAGGCAGAGCCAAGGAGCCAGACGTCGCACAGAGCTGTGGTGATAGAGGACTCCATAGTGAGAGGAACTGAACAGGGTTTCTGTGGCAACAGGCGGTATTTAAGGGTAGTGTGTTGCCTTCCTGGTGCCAGGATTAAGGACATCGCAGACAGAGTGCAGGAAATCCTCAAGGGCGAAGGTGAAGAGCCAGAGGTGGTGGTACATGTCAGCACAAATGATGTCAGGAAGAAGAGGAGGAACATACTACAGCAGGACTTCAGAGAACTAGAAAGAAGGCTGAAAAGCAGGACGTCCAGAGTGGTTATCTCTGGTTTGCTTTCAGTTCCTCGGGCTGGAGAGGCCAGGAACAGGGAGATAATGGACTTGAATGTGTGGCTGGGGAACTGGTGCAGGAAGCAAGGATTTAAATTCTTGGATCACTGGGGTATGTTTTGTGGTAAGCATAAATTATACAAAAGAGACGGTTTGCACCTTAATAGATTGGGGGCCAGCATTCTGGCAGGCAGGTTTGCTACTGCAACTCACAGCTACGTTTAAAAGTAACAAATTAAAAATACTATATATGAATGCATAAAGTATTAGAAATAAGATGGATGAGCTTGAGGCTCTTTTGGAAATTGGCAGCTACGATATTGTGGGGATAACTGAGACATGGCTTCAAGTGGACAGGGCCTGGGAAATGAATATTCAAGGCTACATGTGCTATCGTAAGGACAGACTGACGGGCAGCGGGGGTGGGGTGGCCCTGTTGGTAAGGGATGATATTCAGTCCCTTGCGTGGGGAGACCTAGAGTCAGGGGATGTAGAGTCAGTATGGATACAGCTGAGAAATTCTAAGGGTAGAAAGACCCTCTTGGGAGTTATCTACAAGCCCCCAAACAGTAGTATGGATGTAGGGTGTAAGTTGAATAAGGAGCTGAAATTGGCCTGTCGCAAAGATGTTACTACAGTTGTTATGGGGGATTTCAACATGCAGGTAGACTGGGAGAATCAGGATCGTATTGAACCTCAAGAAAGAGACTTTGTGGATTGCCTCAGAGATGGATTCTTAGAACAGCTGGTGCTGAAGCCTACCAGGGAGAAGGCAATTCTGGATCTGGTATTGTGCAACGAACCAGAATTGATCAGGGACTTCGAAGTGAAGGAGCCATTAGGAGGTAGTGACCATAATACAATAAGCTTCAATCTGCAATTTGAAAGGGAGAGGGTACAATCGGTAGTGACAATATTTCAGTTGAATAAAGGGAACTATGGAGCTATGAGGGAGGAGCTGGCCAAAGTTCAATGGTGCAATACCTTAGCAGTGATGACAGTGGAGGAACAAGGGCAGATATTTCTGGGTATAATGCAGAAGCTGCAGGATCAGTTCATTCCAAAAAGGAAGAAAGAACGTATGAGGAGACAGGGGTGGCTGTGGCTGACTAGAGAAGTTAAGAAACATATAAAGTCAAAAGAGAAAAAATGTAACATAGCAAAGATGAGTGGGAAAACGGAGGACTGGGAAGCTTTTAAAGAACAATAGAGGATTACTAAGAAGGAAATTCGCAGAGAAAAAATGAGGTACGAAGGTAAACTGGCCAATAATATAAAGGAGGATAGTAAAAGCTTTTTTAGGTATGTGAAAGGGAAAAAAATGGTTAAGACTAAAATTGGGCCCTTGAAGACAGAAACAGGGGAATATATTGTGGGGAACAAAGAAATGGCAGAAGAGTTGAATTAGTACTTCAAATCTGTGTTCACTAGGGAAGACACAAGCAATCTCCCAGAGGTAATAGTGGCTGAAGGACCTGAACTGAAGGGAATTTATATTTGCCAGGAATTGGTGTTGGAGAAACTGTTAGGTCTGAAGGCTGATAAGTCTCCGGGGCCTGATGGTCTGCATCCCAGGGTACTGAAGGAGGTGGCTCTAGAAATTGTGGATGCGTTGGTGATTATTTTCCAGAGTTCGATAGATTCAGGATCAGTTCCTGCAGATTGGAGGGTGGCTAATGTTGTACCACTTTTTAAGAAAGGAGCGAGAAAGAAAGCAGGAAATTATAGACCAGTTAGTCTGACCTCAGTGGTGGGAAAGATCCTGGAGTCAATTATAAAGGATGCAATTATGACACACCTGGATAGCAGTAACAGGATAGGTCAGAATCAGCATGGATTTATGAAGGGGAAATCATGCTTGACTAATCTTCTGGAATTTTTTGAGGATGTAACTCTGAAGATGGACAAGGGAGATCCAGTGGATGTAGTGTACCTGGACTTTCAGAAAGCCTTTGATAAAGTCCCACATAGTAGGTTAGTAAGCAAAAGTAGGGCGCGTTGTGTTGGGGGCAAAGTACTGACTTGGATTGAAAGTTGGTTGGCTGACAGGAAACAAAGAGTAGTGATAAATGGCTCCCTTTCGGAATGGCAGGCGGTGACCAGTGGGGTAACGCAGGGATCAATGCTGGGACTGCAGCTTTTTACAATATATATTAATGATATAGAAGATGGTATTAATAGTAACATTAGCAAATTTGCTGATGATACAAAGCTGGGTGGCAGGGTGAAATGTGATGAGGATGTTAGGAGATTACAGGGTGACCTGGACAGGTTAGGTGAGTGGACAGATGCATGGCAGATGCAGTTTAATGTGGATAAATGTATGGAAACTGATCCATCTATAGTACTCGTACTATAGTGTTCCCAGCAAAGAGGTGCTTCTGCAGCTGTATAGGGCCCTGGTGAGACCACACCTGGAGTATTGTGTGCAGTTCTGGTCTCCAAATTTGAGGAAAGACATTCTGGCTATTGAGGGAGTGCAGCGTAGGTTCACGAGGTCAATTCCTGGAATGGCGGGACTATCTTATGTTGAAAGATTGGAGCGACTGGGCTTGTATACCCTTGAGTTTAGAAGACTGAGAGGGGATCTGATTGAGACATATAAGATTATTAAAGAATTGGACACTCTGGAGGTAGGAAACATGTTTCCGCTGATGGGTGAGTCCTGAACCAGAGGACACAGCTTAAAAATAAGGGGTAGGCCATTTAGGACAGAGATGAGGAGAAACTTCTTCACCCAGAGAGTGGTGGGTGTGTGGAATGCTCTGTCCCAGAAGGCAGTGGAGGCCCAGTCTCTGGATTCGTTTAAGAAAGAGTTGGATAGAGTTCTCAAGGATAGTGGAATCGTGGGTTATGGAGATAAGGCAGGAACAGGATACTGATTGAAGATGATCAGCCATGATCATAATGAATGGTGGTGCAGGCTCGAAGGGCTGAATGGCCTACTCCTGCACCTATTGTCTATTGACCTGATCATCTCCAGAAACAATGTAATATAAATCATCCCTTAATGGCCAAATCTGTTGTGATTTTTTTTAACTGCAGGCAGTAGTTAGAACTCCAACTGCAATGTTCTTATTGATTTCTGTATAGGTGATGATAATATAATTCTTTTAATCTGAATAACTAGGAAATAGCCATGCAAATGGCTCTGAATGGCGAGGAATGGGAATGTAAATTCCTTACATTCTACCTGTAAGATGGAGACATCCCACCCTTGCCTCGGGACATCCAATTTTCTGCAGGTCAGCAGAGCAAATTGACCCTTTAATATCTCAGGAGGCCTTATAAGAAATCATGTTTTATCCATTTAGCTGGACAGCAGCTTATAAAGCTATATGAAAACAAAACACAACACTGCTGCATAACATAAAGATGCATGGCATTATGGTCAATATATTAGCATGGATAGAGGATTGGTTAACAAGAAGCAAAGAGCGGGGATAAATGAGTGCTTTTCTGGTTGGCAATCAATGACTAATGGTGTGCCTCAGGGATTAGTATTGGAACTGCAATTATTCACAATTTACATAGGTTGATCTGCAGGTGCAATAGATAATTAAGAAGGCAAATGGAGTGTTGTCCTTCATTGCTAAAGGGATTGAGTTGAAAAGCAGGGAGGTTATGTTGCAGCTGTTCAGGGTGCAAGTGAGGACACACCTGGAGTACTATATGCAGTTTTGGTCTCCTAACTTGAGAAAGGATGTACCAGCACTGGAGGGGGTGCAGAGGAGGTTCACGAGGCTGACTCCAGATTTGAAGGAGGTGGTTTATGAGGAGAAACTGAGTAGACTGGGATTATATCCATTGGCATTTAGAAGGATGAGGGGGATCTTATAAATTTATGAAGGGAACAGATAAGGTAGAAGTAGAGAGGATTTTTCCACTGGCGAGTGAAACTAGGTCAAGAGGGTATAGCCTCAAAATTAGGGGGAGCAGGACAAAATATAGGACTGAATTGAGAAGGAACCTCTTCACCCAGAGGGTTGTGAATCTATGGAATTCCCTCCCCAGTAAAGTAGTTGAGGCTTCCTTAGTAAATGTTTTTAAAAGCAAGATAATTTGTTTGCACAGTAAAGGAATTCAGGGTAAGGGTGTGAGGGCAGTAAGTGGAACTGAGGCCACGAAAAGATCAGCCATAATCGTATTGAATGGTGGAGCAGGCTCGACGGGCCAGATGGCTGACTCCTGCTCCTAGTTCTTATGTAAAACATATTGCCTTCTTGATAAATGATACATGTCAGAATAATTTCTGCCCGATTTAACTAAATGTGGAAGCAATTGATGAAGAAATGTTAAATTCTGACTAATGCTTAAAAATGAACTTCAGTTCAATGTTTTTTGGTATATGCTGAACATTCCTTTAATTTTCACTTGGTAGGAAGCCAGTCTTATTACCTGTTTTGTGATAGTTGGCTTAAAGGTCAATTTGTGCATTCCTTTCTAATCTGTTAAAGCAATGACATTTGCTACTTTAAAGATCTCAAAGTTTAACACTTGATTCAATTTTATCCCAGTCACTTGCACTAATTTCAGATTTGTTTCTTCCTCTCTACTTTTAATTTTGTTTTCAGAAAACCAGCATCTGCTACCTGTCCTTTCCAGATTCCTACTCTGGTAAGAAATCTACAGAAGGAAGGCAGACTTTCTCCTTAATGACCTTTTGTAGTAAATTGTTCTCATGCGAATCATTCTATTCCATCCTGAAATATATTTACTTCTGTACTTTATGCTGTTATTTCTTGTGATTTTCATATCAGAAGTATTTGAATTAATGATCGGTTTGGGAAGAAAGCAGGAATTTGTATATCAGCACGAGGACTGATGAGAATAGCTCTCTCAAACCAAACATTTATCATTTCTAGTTTTGACATAAGCATCGATTATTCGTCTATTTATATTGAGAGCATCTACTCTTTAAGGTCTGAAATTTTTTTAAAAAGACTAAAGTTCCAAAAATACTGTAAAATAAAAGAGAAAGGACCTGGAGTTCTGGCAAGAAAGCAATTCACAAATATATGCTGATTTTGGCTGTATTCTACTGCCTTGGTCACACCTGGGTAGCACTGGAGTTAGTCGATAGACTGACTATGGGTATTGTAGGGCACACTGGTTGAGGTAGATAATTTTATGCTTTAGTGTCTTAGTCTAATTGAACCAATATTAGATTCAAATTGCAATATTAGCAATGCTTGTTCAGATAAAAAGGTTGATGTAGGGCCGATTCCCTGCTCAGTGATATTGGGGAAATCCTTCACCACTGGTATTGATCTAATCAAAATAGGCATGTCCAATGTTTGGGAATTTGAGAGAGCAATTCATGTCAGTAACTGAATGGTAGAAACAGAAACAATAATTGCTGGAAAAACCTAGCAGGTCTGGCAGCATTGTTCTGAAGAAGGTTCGTGAAACTGAAACATTAACTCTGCTTTCTCTATACAGATGCTGCAAGAACTGTGGAGATTTTCCAGCAATTTATGTTTTTGTTTCTGATTTTCAGGATCAGCAGTCCTTTGTTCGTTTTTTTTAAATGGATAGTAGGAAAATGAGGATAGAAATTAAGAGGAATGAAAGATAGGTAGAAAATGTAAGTCAGGTTTCAAGTCAGACACAGAATGATGAACTAGTCTAACTAGCTAGCTTTCAAAATAAGTTGTGGTCGCAATTAGATTGCAATTTGGGGTACTATTATACTATGCAATTAAAATTTACTGAGGTTGTGCATTCCTTTTCCTGGTTTTTGAATTTCATTAGTCCACCCTTTACTACTATGTGACAATTACATCCTCTTAAACTTCCATTCATTGACCTCCCTAAGAAAGAAGAAACAACTTGAACTTAATTTATTACCTACACTATTCTGGATGTTCCAAAGTTTCAGTTAGTTGGCTAATTTACATACAGTAATGTCCCACAAGCAACCAAAGTGTTAAATTAGCAAATAATTATTTCTGGTGGTATTTATTGAATGTTGACGAGGACACCAAAAGAATTCTCTGCTATTTAAAAAGGTGCCATGAGGTCAGTTGTCAGTTACTTGAACAGGATGCTGGATTACAATGCCATCCACAAGACAGCACCATTAGCAGTTCAGCACTCCATTGTTACTGCAGTCAGGATGTGGTCTGAGGCAGGTAGCATGTACGCATCCATGAGAAAAGGTAGCTTCATCCTTCATAGGGAACCAATCTTCCTTTCGAATGAGGATTATAAACTTTTGTCTAATTGCCACCTGGAGCAGGGCTGCTCTGGGAGCAGTGATTTACCCCGAACAAACCTGTGCTGTAACAGGCAGGCATCTCTCTGAGAGCTTTGAGCTCCTCAGGGATATGATTGCTTATGTGAAGAATGGGGTGGGGTGGACCACCCCACCCCTCATTAGCTTGGACCAGGAGAAGGCCTTTGACAGGATGTCACACACCTGCACGAGGGATGTGCTCTTCAAAATGGGCTTTTGGGAGGGAATCTGCAATTGGCTGCAACTGCTCCACACCAATATTAGGAATGCAGTCTCAATCAATGAGTCGGAATCAGGAGACTTCCTGATCAGATCTGGAATCACACAGGGCTCTCTTGCCTGGTTTGTGTAGAGCTTTTCACTGAATCACATCCAAGATGTGAGCATGTGGGAGATGACGTTCCAGGCAGCGAAGGCCTACATGTCAAAGTCTCCCTGTACTTGGAAGATGTCATCGTTTTCTGCTCAGATCCACTTTCGGTACGCAGACTCATGAACATCTGCAATCCTTTCAAACTGGCCTCATGAGCCAAGGTAAATTTGAGACCATATTCTTTTGGAATTAGGCCCACCAATCTTTTATCCCCTTTACTGTCAGGTCAGGTTCTCTGAAGGTGCCAGGTATTTGGTTCAGAGGGACTGCTAAGATGGAGCAGAAACTGGGCAGATCCTTCTCCAATGAAGATAAAAACCTGCTCATCAGTGTGAGGTGCACTCTGTTGTTGTATGTGGCACAGGTCTGGTCTATTCACAGCCAACACCACAGCAGTCACTTGAGCCATCTTCCACTTCATCTGAAGGCCAAAGATGGATTATCTCTGGTGGGACACCGTAGACAAATCTCTAGATAAAGGGGGAAGAATGTACCTAATGCTACCCTCATCCTGATGGCCACCTTTATATATGGCTGCATCAAGCTGTGCATAGACCCTCCACATGCAAATACCAAGTGTCACAATATATTGAAGTTCTATCCATTCCTGATGTTACAAAGGATGGGCCTGGCCTCCTTACCACCCAATGCTCCAAGTAGTTGGACCGTTCTGTATCACTTGTCTCTCATGGAAAACTTTGTAAAGGAAAACTTCTTTGACCACAAGTCTATCAAGCAATGGTCAGCACATAACATCCTTTAGGCCCTGCGGGGAAAGGAGAAGGTATATCCTGATGCATAGTTCCCTGAGCAGAATGTCAAAGCTATTTGTCAGAATGCCTCTGCTAGAACGTTCCAACAAGCACCAAAATGTAGTTTGGCTGGTAGTGAGAAGGGCACTAACTGTAAGATTCTTTATGTATAGCTAAATTTT